>NC_081418.1:95044343-95124343 GCF_949786415.1 Peromyscus eremicus
CCAAGGCCTTGGGACAGCACTAGGAGAGGAAATTTTTTGTCACAGAAGCCAGAGGGGTCTAACAGGACTGCAGAGGGACAGGGACAGCCTCTTCATTCTGTCCTAGAGCTGGCCACCTCTCTCAAGCCCAGGGAGCAGTGGGAGGAGGAGCTTTGGGACAGTGTGCCGACTACCTGGCCTCTCTCTGGGCAGCAGGGAAGGGGCTCTAGGGGACACAGAGATGCAGGACAGATTGCACATCCTGGAGGACCTCAATATGCTCTACATTCGGCAGATGGCACTCAGCCTGGAGGTAATGCCCTGCCCCCTGGGCCATACATTTCTTCCTTTGCTGTCTCAGTCTTAATGGGGCCCGGTGTGTGTGTGCGTGTGTGTGGGGGGGTTGGGGGGGGCGGTGGGGGGGTACACGCCCATAGGAGAGCGGCAGGTGGTTCTGTATGCTCTGTGTTGAGTGCCGTTCGTGGACCCAGGCCCGTTTCTGCTGCTGACCAGAACGAACATTATGTTGAAGGGCTAGGGATGTGGCTCCGTTGGCAGAGTGCCTATTTGGTATGGACAAAGTCCTGGGTTTGATTACCAGCACCCCAGCACTGCATACACTGGGTACCGCGGTGCAGCGGCACATACCTGTAATCCTAGCACTTGGGAGGTAGAAGCCAGAGCGAGTTCCAGGCCAGCCTGGGCTAAACAACAACACTAACCTCAAAACCACATGTTGACAGCAGGGTCTTTGCACCTATTTCTGGAAGCTGTGTGAGTAGGTGTGAAGGTTTGTTCTGGGGACAACGGTTCCTTTTAGAGAGGGAATGAAGAGACTTCAGTATGAAAGAGGTTTATAGAAAGATGTAGCCTGAAGAGAAGTGAAAGGAGATGGTGGGTCAAGAGGAAAGGTGCATGCGTGCATGCATGTGTGCGTGTGCGTGTGCGTGTGCGTGCGTGTGCGTGTGTGTGTGTGTGTGTGTGTGTCTGTGTGTGTCTGTGTGTGTCTGTGTGTGTCTGTGTGTCTGTGAAGAGCAGAGAACAGAGGACAATTTTGGGGATTTGGTCTTTCCTTCCACCATGTGGACTCTGGGGACTGAACCCAGGTCCTCGGGATGGATGGCAATCACCTTTGATCCATTTCACTGTCCTGCTGGTTTTTCTTAAGACAGGCTCCCTGAATTTACTATGTAGTTGAGGATGACCTTGACCTCCCTACCACCTCCCAAGTGCTGGAATTGCAGGCATGTGCTTAAGAATCAATAAGCAAGCCACCATACCTGCCCCATGTATTCTTAAACACACAAATTGAACTCTTTCTATATGCCAAGCTCCTTTCGCGAGGCCATGGAAATATCTCTGGAGAAGACAGGAAAGGCCCTTTCTTGTGAGGGAACAGATAATAACTATGTATAAGTGATGTCGCATAGTGAAAATATTATAAAAGTAGGATGCAATAACAGCCAGGCAGACGGCAACATTAGATAGTCTGGGAGGGCCTGACGATCTGAGGTTGGCAGGAAGGCTTTCCAGAAAGATGGCACAGCCAGGGTGAAGAGCCTTTGATGGGGTTGAGGGTGATATATTTGTGTGTGGGGAAAAGGCCAGTGGGACTGGAATTTGTCATTGGGGTGGAGCTGGTGGGCAGAGGTGGACCATGCTGGGGTGGAAAGGCTGTAATGTGTCACTTAAATTGTGCTCTGAGTGGGATTCTGCAGCGTAGAAAGGTTTTTTCATCCTAGGCTGGCCTCAGACTCTACATGTAGCCAAGCATGGCCCTGAGTTTCTGATCTTCCTGCCTCTAACTCCTGAGTGCTAGAATTACAAGTGTGCATCACCAGGCTGGTGCTGGGCATCCTGCATGCCAGACAAACACCCAGCCAACCGAAGGACATCACCAACACTTATCTCAAGCTTGCTGTTGTTGTTTATGGGCTTGTTTGTTTTTGAGATAGAGTCCCCATGTATCCCTGGTTGGCCTGAACTGGCTATATAGGCCAGGGTAGCCTTTAACTCACAGCTATCCACCTGCCTCTGTCTCCTGAGTGTGGAAACTAAAGGTGTATGTCACCACATGACCTCCTGCCTTAAGTTTTTAGAGGGTGATTGCTTGGGGATCAGCTCAGTGGTAACGAGAGCTGGGCAAGAAAAGTTGGCAGGAGAGTTTGCAAGTTTCCCCAGTGGGTGGTCAAATATTACCATAGGGGCATGAATCTGGAGCGTAGCTTACAGAGTTCGTGGACAGGAGGAAGGATTCCAGATGATGGTGGTAGATCTGATGGAGCCGGCTGATGGATTGATTGGACAGGGCGAGTGAAGCAGGAAGAACTCTAGAATAGACAGGTCCAGGTGTGTGGCTAAGCCTCCCGGGGCTGTGGCCCTTTGCTGAGATGGACAGTGAATGCCTGGACTTGACCGGACAGGGGCTGCAGCTGAGGGCGGTCAGAGGCCGGGATGCAGAGTGTGATCAGGAAGGGTAACCTACTGCGCACATGCTGCCTGCCCAGCGCTGCCCTCG
Organism: Peromyscus eremicus; assembly: GCF_949786415.1. Taxonomy (NCBI): domain Eukaryota; kingdom Metazoa; phylum Chordata; class Mammalia; order Rodentia; family Cricetidae; genus Peromyscus; species Peromyscus eremicus. The sequence continues at coordinate 95,046,841 of NC_081418.1, forward strand.
TCTCTGGATCAATGCACGTTGCTAGTGAGTGATGGCCTCACCCAGTTGCAGCCTCAGGAGCCTTCCTAGTGCACCCTTGGCGTGCATTTTGAGTGTACTTTTCACCTGGAGCCTGCTAGAAGAAGGAAACCACCCATGTCCAGCTTCTGCACCAGGAGGAGACACCTCAGTGCTTGTCTGGAGAGGGTCCCCTCCTTCTGTTTTGTAGAAAGATGCCAAGTGGACCCGTTGGGTTTCTGACATTGCCTAATTCCCCTGTGTTGATGCGCAAGAGAAAACCTATTTACTGGGTGAGGCATGGTGTGGAGGCACATGCCTATAATCCCAGCGCTCAGGAGGCTGAGGAAGGAGTGTTGTGAGTTCAAGGACCGCCTGGGTTATAGAAGGAGACTATCCCAAGTGAAAACACAAACAAAGGAAAATGTAAGCAAAATACCCCAAAGCTCCTTTCTATCCATCCAGTCTTCATTGCCTGCACTCCTCGTTGTATAATTTGTGTTATTATTATTTTTGGTTAATTAAAAGGGTGGGGGAAGAAACCAGTTAGTTTCTTGGTTTCTCCAGCCACATTCAACTGCCAGATACATGCTGACTGCTTCTATCAACAGAGTTGGTTAGGGTATGTAAATGTTTAAATTCTGCATCCTGTGCACCCCTCCCCCGCACACACACACTGTCGTTTCTCTCCATGGGAGGGAGGCCTGCTCGACATGTGGAACAGAAGAATGACTTTGTTTTTTACTTTGATCAACTTTCCTTCAGCCACAGGCTGAGAATTCTGCACAACCCCTTCCGCGGTTCATCACATCCTCAGAAAGACAGACTCACTGATATTTCAGGAAATTGCAGGAAAGTTAGCTCTGGAGTGTAAATCCAAAAAGACGTTTTGGAGGAGGCATCCTAAGCTGCAAGTGTGGGAGGAGTGAGAGTGAAAGCTTTTTTTTTTTTTTTTCTATTGTGATAACCTCTCATGTAGCCCAGTGATAACCTCTCATGTAGCCCAGGCTGTGGAAGGAACTGTCTGAGGAAGACATTGGACTTCTGATCCTCCTGTCTCTACCTCCCAAGTGCTAGGATTACAGGCAAGCATTACTTCTGGTGAACGGGGTGCTCAGGATGGAACTCAGGCTGGCATGCATGCTAGGCAAGCTCTACCAACATCCCCGGAGCTAAGTTTGAACACATGCCAGGCCCAGGTGGAGGTTCGATGTTTCTCATCAAATCCTCACACAGTACTCCGAAGGAAGCCACCTACTCCCAAGTCTACAGACTGAAGCTCCAGAGACAAAATTGTCGAGCCTGTCAAGTCCCTCCACTAGGACTTATTCTTAGCCCTAGTGGGAATTCTGAAGGGAACAGAAGGTGATGGGAAGCAGAGCAGGAAGTCAGGGACAGAGTGTGGGAGAGGAGTGTGTCATCATGGGCGACCGTGACTCATTCTCTGTCATCCCTAGGGATCTGACCCAAGTCACCCAGGTTGGAGCACACTCAATATTGGGATCTTTCCCATACTGAAGGAACTGGACGTCCATTTCGGGAGAGGGAGGGTGGCGGTGGAGAGGAAGCCAGGGTCTCTTCCTGTACGAATTGGTATGGAGAGAGGTGCAAAGCACAAGGACCCCAATCTCCACCTGGAAAGGTGGGAACTCTTTCTCCAGGGCTTTCTTGACGGTAGGCTGAGCTATAGTAGATTTGGAAGTGATGTGCACATGGGATAGGCATCTAGTTCCTCCCAAGTCCAGTTCTGCTGGTCCATGCTGGATCCAGAGACCTCACTTCATACCCACGCCCTGCTCCTGGTAAGGGTCACCTTGGAGAGAGAAGCCCGCTAGGGAGAGGCGTCCAAGGCGGCCCAGGTGCTCCCTGCAGTCGCGCCCCTCCGTGACAGGGTCCCGGTGGTGGAGATTCAGGCATCTCGGAGCCCGCAGGGACCGCCCGCGCCCGGCGCCCTTGGTGCCTCTCGCGGCAACTGGGAGCTGATGTCATGGGCACCTCCGGGCGCAGCGGCCCCAGGCAGTGAGGCAGTGCCGACTCCCGGGATCCTTCAATTCCCACACAGTCCTCGGGTCACGCCGGCCACCGGGGGTCTCCTGAGACCCCGCGCCATTTGCAAACGCAATGGACGGGGCTAGGGAAGGATCGGTGAGTGCTTGGCCACGGAGGGGGCTAGCTAACCAGGAGCGAGCTTGAGGAGGAATCCTTGATCTCATTCATTTGCGGGATTAGGTGCAGAGTCAGGGAGGGGTGGGCAAGCAGTCAGTTTAGCCCAGGCAGAACCCTGATGCATACAAAGCGTGGCTGAGAGAGAGAGTAGTTTGGGAAGACTGCCTGAAGGAGAGGGCTTTGAGGTGGTACTGGAGTGGTGGTACACGGTACTGGAGCGGTTTGTGATTAACAGCCTAGTACATCAGCCCCCCAGGACAGGGAAGGAAGAGTTGGCACGCAGTCTGGATAAGGTTTTGGTGAGAAGGAATTCAAGGTGTCAGGAAGGCTGGGCACCAGACACAGGAGCAGGACATAGCGAGTGGAGGAGAGGCGATGTGTGAGAGGACAGGTCTGTGTAGTCACAATCTTTCTTCTCTTCCAACTGCAAGCCTCCGCTTGCCTGGCTTCCTGAACCAATGTTGTTCACCTCGGCTCTGAAGCCTCCCGCTGTCACCTCAGCAGAAACCAGGAGGGGCTGTTTCCTGTGTTTTTATGCCATGACAAGGCACTTAGGGAGTAGCCATTCATCTGTGCGTGTTCACCTCCCAGCTGGGGCTTAGAGATGCAGCCTTGGCCAGCCCAGGGACGCTCCGGTGCTCTCTGCTGAACAAGCCTACTGCCAAAGCAGCCTCCTTGTGAAAGCCTGTGTCCCTGCCATTGTGCTGAATACTCTGCACCAGGCACTGAGTGTGAATCTCACTGGCCTTTCAACACTAAGATGCCATGACTATTATCACCCTGTGTTGTGTGTCTGTGGTGTATGTATGTGTGTGCGTGTGTGTATGCTTGCCTATGAGTGTATGTAGACCAGAGGTCTACTTTGTTTTTGTTTGTGTGGTTAGTTGGTTTTTGTTGTTTGTTTGTTTGTTTTTTTACATGGGGGGGTTCTCACTATATTGCCCTGCCTGGTCTGGAACTGGCTATGTAGACCAGGCTGGCCTCAGACTCAGAGAGATTCGCCTGTCTCTGCCTCTGAGTGCTGGGATTAAAGATATGTGTCACCATGCCCAGACTGTTCACCTTTAATATATGTGTGTGTGTGTGTGTGTGTGTGTGTGTGTGTGTTTCTGTATATGGAGGGGGTGCATGCCACAGCACAGCTAACAGCCGCCATGTGTTTGGGATGGGGGCTTCCTGGAGGAGTTTGGGGCCTGAGTTGGCCTGTTTTGGAAGAGAATCATGTGGGTGGTGCTGGGGTGAAAATCTGACCTAGTACAGTGATCCAGAAAGTAGACCTTGGAGAAAGGAACTGTAAACAAGCTAGATATGTAGCCCAGGCTGGCTTGGAACTTATGGTAATTCTCCTGCCTCTGTCTCTTGAGTGCTGGGATTACAGGCATGCATCACTACGCCTGGCTGCCTAGTGCTTTTTTTTTTTTTTTTTTTTTTTTGGTTTTTCGAGACAGGGTTTCTCTGTGTAGCTTTGTGCCTCTCCTGGAACTCACTTGGTAGCCCAGGCTGGCCTCGAACTCACAGAAATCCGCCTGGCTCTGCCTCCCGAGTGCTGGGATTAAAGGCGTGCGCCACCACCGCCCGGCATGCCTAGTGCTTTTTATACTTTATTTTATTGTTTTGAGACAGGATTTCATATAGCCCAACATATTCACTATGTTGCTGAGGGTGACCTTGAACATTGAACATCCTAATTCTCCTGCCTCCACCCCCTGAGTACTCATCACCATGTCAGGTTTATGCAGTGCTGGGGAGTCAAACCCAGAGCCTTATGCATGCTCAACTCCCAGCCCAATGCCAACTGCTGTTTAATCTCCAGGATGACTTCTTTCTAAGTGACTACCCTGTATCCTCTCTCAGGGCCTCTCCTCTGCCCTTGCATGCCTGTCCAGTGCCTCATGCATGCCTGGCCCCCCAGCCCCTCATACCTGGACCAGCTACTTTCTCTTCTTCATCCCTTGCCTCTGACCTCCTCTCCCAAGCTCAGGGAGCCAGAGGCGGTGGGTGTGCTATTTGGGATATGTATAGGATTCTGGGCAGTGTGGATGAGCTCTGCAGGCAGTATGCATCTGACTGATTCCACATTCTGTTTTCTATTCCTGACCTCTGGGACCACAGCTACACAAATGTGTAAATATATATTTATACACACACATATATATCTACACACACATATATATATATGCATGTACAAATATATGATATATATTACATCACAAATGGTAGTGTGTGTATATTTTGTTTGTTTTTGAGTCTCAAGTATCCCGGGCTTGCCACTAATTCACCACATAGCTGAGGATGGCCTCACACTACTGATCCTCCTGCCTCTACCTCCCAAGTGCTGGATTACCGATGTGTACCCCCATGCCTGGCTTGATGCACAGTGTTGTTTTGCTTTCTATTCTTGTGCTATATTTTCTGGAGAGTTATAGCTATACACGTGTCTACCTCAGTCTTTTGCCCTGTTTATCAGTACAGATATAACTCATTTAACCGGTGTCTTATTGAAAGGCTTTTTTTTTTTTTTTTTTTAAAGTTTGGGTGTTTAAAACACTGCCTGGGGCTGGAGAGATGGCTCAGTGGTAAAGAACAATCATTTTTCTTCCAGAGACTCTAAGTTCACTTCCTGGCACCCATGCGAGATGATTTATAACTCCAGCTCCAGGGGATCTGATGCCTCCCTCTGGCCTCTGCGGGCACTGCACTCATGTGTAATATGCATACACATAAATAAAACAGAATCTTTTTGTACATATGGCTTGTATCTGTAGGCTAAACACTTGAGTATGGGATAGTTAGGTCAAAGGATATATGAATTTGCAGTTTTTGTAGATTTCTCCAAATTGTCATCCAAGGCAGAAAGGTTTTAGACTCCTCCCGATCAAAAGCGTGAGTGTCCCTGGTGTTTTGCAAAGCTTTTCTGGGTCATCTTGGGCAGCTGAGAGTGAGAGGACAGGCTTGCTCTTGACATTGTCCTCTGCCCTGCCCATCCCCCCAACGTAGGCAACTTGGGCCCGGGGCTGGGGTGGGGGATGCCTCAGCCTGATCCCTGACTGCCATTTCCTTTTCCCCTTCCCACGACTCTGGTCAGGACACAGAGCTGCAGAGGAAACTAGATCACGAGATCCGGATGAGGGAAGGGGCCTGCAAGCTACTGGCAGCCTGCTCCCAGCGAGAGCAGGCCCTGGAGGCCACCAAGAGCCTGCTGGTGTGCAACAGCCGAATTCTCAGCTACATGGGCGAACTGCAGAGGCGCAAGGAGGCCCAGGTGCTGGGGAAGACAGGCCAGCGGTGAGCAAGGGAGGTGATGGGGCTGAGGGAGGGGGGCTTTATCCGTACTACGGTAAGTGCCTGTCTGGAGTGTATCGTTGGTACAGCAAGAGGCTGGTGGAGTGTTCAGAGCTCGGATCACCTTCCTGAAGGGGACTGCCTCACAAACACCTGTCCTGGTCATGAAAGACATCTTAGTGTTGTACCGTGGTGGTAGGTCGCCCGGAGTGGCTGGGGCTGGACTCGGGAAAGCCAGTGTGTCTGATGGAAGCTGGCAGTCCAAACCACAAGTAATGCAAACGTGCTCATTTGTTGAGGCCTGCCCATGATCTGCTACGTCTCGCTGGTTGGTTTCTGGAAAACTAATTTTCTCAAAGCTAGTTCACCAAATGGCCAATTTGCTGAATGACCAATTTACCACAAATTGACAGTAGCTTGTTGTACCTGGGGTTCACCATCAGAGGCAGGAGTTGGGAAAGCACATAATTAAAAATCACTTAAAGGAAGGCTCCCCATTTGTAGAAATCAGTTGTGCATTCCAAAGGAGTTCAGCGTCAGTATGTGGCCTCCACACTGTGCCAACGCTGCGGTACACAATCTGACAGATCAACCGTGAGACAGCTGGAGTCAAGTGAAAATGCTAGAGAGAAAACACTTGGCAAATTGATCGCTGTGAGGATTGGCCATTTTTGGCAAATGAGTCATTTGGGGAACTTCCTGCCTCATCGAGGCTGCCTGGGGAGAGGGTCCCAGCCCTCACAGGCATGGAGAAGCTGAAGGAGAGGTTGCCAGGGGCTCACAGAAAGTCCATGTTCCATCGCTGCTTCATTTAGCAAGAGGCCAAGCAGGCAGGAGTCAGCTCTCTCTCAGGTAGCCATGGGCAGATGGACCACACAGCCCTCACAGTGGGAATACGAAGTACATTTAATTCCCTAGCAGCTAATTGTGCTATATTGTGTACTCATATCAGAGACGAGATGAAAGCTGGGTATAGTGGTTTATGCCTGTAATCCCAGCACATGGGAGGCCGAGGTAAGAAGAAGCACTGAGTTTGAGGCCAGTTTGAGCTACAGAGTGAGGCCTTCACTCTTAAACAAACAAGTGAGATATTGGGAATAAGTGACGTCTAGGTCACTTGCAAGGAAAACCTGCCAATCTCTTCAAGCCCATGGTTGTGTGTGTGTGTGTGTGTGTGTGTGTGTGTGTGTGTATGTGTGTGTGTGTGTGTGTGTGTGTGTGTGTGTGTTGGGGGGAGCTTGAAAGGGAATCTCTTATGGCGCCTGTTCCCTCAAGGCCCCACTTGTGCCTGACAGGGGTCTGGAAGGTCAGGAACAATGTTAGGAATGGGGAGGAGCCAGGGCTCATGTGCTGTACCTGTGTGTTAACATTGCTCAAATGCTCCTAAGACTAGCAAACCCCTGAGTTCTGTCAGTAGCGCTCCTCTGAACCCCCATGGTACTGGACTAGGCCCTCTGGATAAGCAAGACAGTTGTTGAGCTTGAACTGTTTAGGGGCCCCCCAGGCAGTGGGATTGGGACCTGTCCCTAGTGCATGAGCCGGCTTTTTGGAGCCTAGTGCCTATGCTGAGACACTTTGCACAGCCTTGGTGCAGGGAGGAGGGGCTTCGACCTGCCTCAACTGAATGTACCAGGCTTTGCTGACTCCCCATGGGAGACCTTGCCTTGGAGGAGGTGGGAATGGGGGGTGGGTTGGGGGGGGAAGGCTGGGGAGTAGGAAGAGGGAGGAGAGGGGAATCTGTGGTTGGTATGTAAAATGAATAGAAAATCTCTTAATAAAAAAGAAAAAGAAAAAGAAAAAAATAGCGCTCCTCTGGTCCTTTAGTCCTGCCATGCCAACCAGGCTAGGAATCAGGGGCCTCTCAGAGCCCTTGGGAGTCAGAACAAAGGGGAGGAAAGTGGGAAGACCAGGCCAGGACTCTGTGATCTGCCCACAGACCTTCCGACAGCGTGCCGCCCCCCGAGCGTACCCCTTGCCGTGGCCGGCTCTGCATTTCTGGTAAGAAACACACAGCTGCCCTAGCTGCTGGCACCCTTGCCCCACCACACCACCTCCTGGCTGCCTCTATCCCCTCTTCCTTCCCTCTGTCCTTTAGACCTCCGGATCCCACTCATGTGGAAGGACACAGAGTATTTCAAGAACAAAGGCGGTGAGTGCCACACACTGGGACAGACTCAAGAGCGTGTTCGGGAGAGGTGGAGACTCTTGTCGACAATTTTCATGTTTTCACTTCTCTTTTTCTCTTTCTTCCCAGACCTGCACCGCTGGGCTGTGTTCCTGCTGCTGCAGCTCGGGGAACAGATTCAGGACACTGAGATGGTCCTGGTGGACAGGACTCTCACAGACATCTCTTTTCAGAACAATGTGCTCTTGTGAGTGCCTTGCCTGTGGCTCCTTCCTTCCTTCCTTCCTTCACTCCGGCTCCAGCTCCTGTGGGACTGCTCTGGGGTGGAGGTGGAGAGGCAGAAGGAGAGGCGGATGGCCCATGGGCATCCATGCCTGTAGAGTTGTCCTGACGTATGCCCTTCCTCCCCCTATGCCCTCCTGAGCCTCTCACTCATCACCCTCCTCCTCTCTCTTGCACTCCTGTAGTGCAGAGGCAGGGCCGGACTTCGAACTGCGGCTGGAGCTGTATGGGGCCTGTGTGGAAGAGGAGGGGGCCCTGGCTGGTGCCCCCAAGAGGCTCGCCACCAAACTCAGCAGCTCCCTGGGCCGTTCCTCAGGGAAGCGTGTCAGGGCATCGCTGGACAGTGCTGGGGGCTCTGGGAACAGTCCCATCCTGCTGCCTACCCCAACTGTAGGGTAAGACCATATACTCACCACCTAAGGCCCTTAGCTGCCTCCAACTTCCCACCGGTGACCATGTCACACTGAATGAGCAGGCATTCTGGCTAACCCTAGAGTTAGGCCTCAGTCAGTCTACAGTGAGGAGGCAGAGAGAGCTAGGCTTTGGAGTCTTACCTGTTAAGCAGCCACAAAAACACCTTATGGGACAGGGGATGTAGCTCAGTTGGTAAAGTTCTTGTCTAGCATACAGGAAGCCTTGGGTAGGGTGATGCACACCTGTTATTACAGCATTTGGGAGGCAGAGGCAAGTTCAAAGTCATCCTCAGCTGCATAGTGAGTTTCTGGCCAGCCTGGTGTACATTAGACCCTGCCTCAAAACACCAGAAGCAGGGAGGAGGAGAGTGGGTCAGTGGATACAGCACTTGCTATGCAAGCACAGGGACTGGAGTTCTGATCCCCCAGAACCCAATCCCAGGGCTCACCTGGGAGGAGACATGTGACCTCCAGGGCAAGCTGGCTAGCTAGACTCATGGAATTGGTAAGCTGTGGGTTCAGTGAGAGACCCTGCCTTCATAAATCATGTAGAGAGCAGTTGAGGAGGACACCCAACGTCAATGTCTGGCCGCCACACATATATGCACACATGTGTGCCTCCCGTGTATACGCCCAAACCAAACCAAACATAGATGTATGTACAGCTCTGCTCTGAGCGGAGGCACGCTCTGTAGCAGGCCTACAGTCACCTGAAGTTACTGGGCTTCGGGGGAAGCCGCCTCGTCTGCTGACTGAAGAACACCCACCCTCACGAGCGGCCAGGAGAATTTCATTGGGATAATGTCTAAGTGCAGGTCTGAGTGCCTAGCAGGAGGTCAGGAAACAGGAGGCCAGCTAGTTGTCTGTGGTAGCCTTGCAGCACTCTCCTGCCCCACACCGCACTCCACTGAGGTCCCCTTCTCCCCCCAGAGGTCCTCGATTCCACCTCTTGGCCCACACCACCCTCACCCTGGCAGCAGTACAAGATGGATTCCGTACACACGACCTCACCCTCGCCAGTCATGGTATGTGTGTGAGTGTGTGTCGGGGGTACTGGCACCTCGAGGAGAGGGTTGTAGGGTAGCCCTTTCTCATTTCCCATCCTCACCCTGTACTTCCTCCCCCCACAGAGGAGAACCCTGCCTGGCTGCCCCTTTATGGTAGCGTGTGCTGCCGCCTGGCAGCACAGCCGCTCTGCATGACTCAGCCCACTGCAAGTGGCACTCTCAGGGTGCAGGTGAGGGGTCCTAAGGGAGTGCAAGGGGACATGGAGGAGACAATTGGACTACCTAGGAATAGGATGGTAAAAATGTGGAGCTGGGGGGACAAAGTGGGATGGGAAGACTGCAGGGTGAGTACTGGGGACATGGGGTCAATAGGGGACTGGGAAGAAGGTACCTGGTGGAGAGGCAAGACTCCCTAGAAAACACCAAATCGTTTATGCAGCAAGCTGGGGAGCTACGGAATGGGACACTCGTGCACGGAGTCTTGAAAGGCACAAACCTCGTTTGTTACTGGAGGTCTGAGGATGCAGACACCGGGCAAGAACCGCTGTTCACTATCGCCATCAACAAGGTGACCAGTCCCACGACAGTGAAGCCATCTGGTGCTTAGGCACAGGCCCTGGAGAGTTGGGCTCAGGCCTCAGGGACAGGGAGAGTGGACTCTCTTCCTAAGAGCACCAAGCTCCACAGCCTGGGAGGCAGAGAGACCACATCCCTATACTTTCCACCCCTCGGATGATGCTAAGAAATTTACCCTGCTCACTCAGCTTCCCCCACCCTTTCCAAATCCCAGGGGATTCTACTGCTAGGCCAGGAGTTTCCCTCCAGTGCCTCTGCTTCCAGTTTGGAGCTGCTGATAACCTGCTGTTTCTATCTCGACCTAGGTGCCATTGGGCTGCTCTGCTCCCGAGCCAGAGTTGCTTTCCTATGTGTTTGTTTTGCTTTGCTTGGTGCTGGGGTCAAACTGAGAGACTTGTGTGTTAGCCAAGTGCTCTGCCACTGCACCCCAGACACCCTGTCTGGGGTTCGGAAGTACTGGCTGGGCAACCCCAACCTGGACCTTGGTAACTCTTGCCCACCTCTGCACCTTCCCTGCCTTGCTCTGCCCCTTTCCTGTCTCAACCTGCTGCTCCTTCCCTGTCTAGGCAGAGGTACTTTATCCCCAGTACTCTCTTGCTGTCCCCTCACCCCTCCTAGAGTTAGCAGGAGGCAAATGAAGCCTCAGTAGAGGTCCCAAAGATATTTATAGGCAGGGGTGATGGGCTGCTTCTCAACCGAGGTAGAGATGAAGGCATCTCTGCTTTCCCCTGCAGGAGACGAGGGTCCGGGCAGGGGAGCTGGAGCAGGCCTCGGAATGGCCTTTCACTCTCAGCATCAGCAACCAGTATGGAGATGATGCGGTGACCAACACCCTCCAGGTGGAGAGCAGAGAGGCCCTGCAGAACTGGATGGAGGCGCTGTGGCAGCTCTTCTTTGACATGAGTAAGAGCAAGGGCTGGCCTGAACCTCTGGGAGGGCCTGAGGTCTGAGTGATGCCGGAAATGTGGCGGGAGGCAGGCAGCGCCAGCACCTGACGCTCTCCTTGTAGGCCAGTGGAAGCACTGCTGTGATGAAGTCATGAAAATCGAAACCCCTGCACCCCGGAAACCCCCGCAAGCACTGGCCAAGCAGGGGTCCTTATACCACGAGATGGGTAAGTCAGTGAGGGGCTGATGGGAAGTGGAGCTGGGGACCTCACGGGAACCCGGGTAATAGAGACAGAGAGAAAGCACAGTGGGGTCCAGGTCCCACTCAGCCCTACTGTATTCCCCCTTTTCTCTCCAATTCTGAAAACTACCTCTACCCAAGTTCAAAACAAACCCCAAAGAGCCAGATTCACTCCATGACGTCTATCCTAATCCTTCTTTTCTGTTTCCCTCTGTGCATGTGGATTCCTGTCTCCTCTTCTGACCTCACTTGCCCGGCACTGCTTTCTCTCCTTTTTCGTGGTTTCTTTACCCACTTCTGCTCCCCACTGCCACTCCCATGTCACACAGTCTTATCAGAGCCTGTGGCCTCAGGGGGCCCCAGTGAGGGGCTGCTCCTGCAGAATAATGCCATCTCAGCTGAGATTCGGGCCTTGCTTTCTTCCTATTACAGTGACAGGTGACAGTCAGGGCTGAGCAGGCCAGGGCTGGAGCTCTGACTAGCCCCTCCCCCTCCCCTTCCCTCCCCCTGGTGCCACAGCTATTGAGCCGCTAGACGACATCGCAGCTGTGACAGACATCCTGGCCCAGCGGGAGGGCACAAGGCTGGAGACGCCCCCACCCTGGCTAGCCATGTTTACAGACCAGCCCGCCTTGCCTAGCTCCTGCTCGCCTGCCTCAGTGGCCCCAGTCCCAACCTGGACGCAACCCCTGCCTTGGGGGCGACCCCGAACCTTTTCCCTGGATGCTGCCCCCCCAGACCACTCCCTTGGGGCTTCTGGCTCGGTTGCACCCCTCCCCCCGCAGCGATCCCCACAGTCCAGAGGCTTCTACAGCAAAAGTCAGCTCAGCGGCGCATGGCTACAGTCCCCAGTGTGAGAGTGACACCAGCAACAGAATCTGGCCAAGAAAGAAAATGATGACCCAAGGGCAACTGGGCTCTAGGTCCAGCACTGTGGGGCGCCCGCCAGGCTCTTCTTCCTCCACTGGACTAGAAAGGAAGGCTGGGGAGGGGTAACAGAAGCCCCTCTTAAGTTGTGGTTACCATGGTACTGAGGGGACCATTTCTGGAGCTGGTTGGGATGCCCTAAGCTCTTCCTGGGAGAAAACTGGAACAACCCTGCCCTACCTCCCCGCACTAACCAGTCTCCAGGGCGGCACTAGGGAACGGGGAGGAAGGCACCTCCTCTGTGACTCCTACATCGACCATTAAAGTTATTTAACAGCTAGCTGCCTTCACTTGGTCTCTGAGGACATGGTCTCTGAGGACGGTGGCTTCGGTGTGCTCTGAACCTGCCCCTCCTCCTGTTGTTGTTTTTTCCCCATGGAGCTTTGGAGCCTGTCCTGGATCTCCTCGCTTTGTAGCCCAGGCTGGCCTTGAACTCACAGAGATTCCCCCTGCCTCTGCCTCCCGAGTGCTGGGATTAAAGGCGTGTGCCACCACCGCCCGGCGAGCTTGCTGTTTAGAAGTGTGGCTGTGATAGTGAGTGATCAGGCAAGGGCTGCGTGGAAGGAATACTTTATAAATACCAAGGGAGAAGGGACGGTTGCTCCTCTCTCAGACACTGCTGAATCTCAGGATCTCAGCAAGGTCATAACCCGTCACCGCAAAGGAGCTGCCTGATGGGTCACAGAACCGAGCACCACACACCTGGGTGTCAGAAATACATTCACCATGGCAGTGTTCAACCTGAGGGGAAGGGAAGACTGGTCAGTCCTGCTGCTCACCCTATGCTTGGGTCCCCATTCCCACCCTTCTACAAACATACCTCAATGGAGCCGCTCTCTGGACTCCTGTTCAGCTTCCAGATGTGCACAAATGTGTCCTCAGCGGCAGAGAGGAGCTAAAAGAGAGAAACCCATGAGGGATGGCCAAGGGGTCAGAACGCCCTGACAGGATGGGTGTGGGCTGGAGTCCCCGTCCAGGTACCCAGGGATGGAGTTACACCGAGTATGGAGAGAAGCCTGAGCTATGCATCTAAGCACAGGAAAAGTACTTAGGGATGCACAAGACTGACCTTGCCTACTTCTGGAGCGAGGTCCAGGGCGCAGATGGTCCGGGCATGGGCGCTGATCTGGACATGGAGTGCTCCTGTGATGGCGTCATACAGACGCACTTGCCCATTCCCATACCCGGCTGCCACAACACCCTGCCACAGCTGCACGGAGGGGCAAGGGACCCTGCAAGGGTGAGGTTCAGTTTTGGTTTCTCCAGACCCCAACATACTCCCTACCCTCACAAAGGCCAAAACCCTCTTCTGCCTCTCCTACCCGAATCCTGGTATTCGAGTCAGTAACGTGAACGCAGTTCCTGACCTCCAGACACACAGAACACCCGAGTCATCAGCTGTCACCATGTCAGCAACACCATCCTGAGGAGAAAGTCGGGGTCAGCTCTTCCTGTTACAGTCTGTGTGGTCCAGAGTACAGGGCAGGCGAGGAAGTGAAGCCATGCCTGCCTCTGCTTCTACAGGGAAAGAGCAAGAGGTAGGTCCTTTACCAGCTTGATACCAGACACCTCGGAGTCCCTTAAACATGGGCTCCTTGTAGGTCCTTATATGCACCTCGCAGCTACCGCCTCCCCTGCCCCTATCGTGGAGTAGAAGCAGATGCATAATTGTTCCTTTGCCATAGGTGACAATGCTAAAGCCACCGTTTCCTGACTTTTTGGAGGTTCTGTAAAGAGCCAATCAGTCACAACTAGCCCCGAGGCCTCCTGACCTGATGCAGGCAGACAAATCAGGTGCTGGGAAGGGTACAAATTATAAAGCCACACCCTGTTCTCAACAGGTTTGCAATCCAAGTGGAGGAAAAAAGGCGTTTTCCATGTGGACAGAGCCTATTCAGAGTGAGGCTGGGGGGCGGGGGGTTGGATGAGGGAGAGGACTTTCTGGAAAGGCTAGCCCTGGCGCTGGGTCAGAATAGAGGCACTTGCTCAAGTCCAGAGAAGGAAGCCACAGCTGTCAGTGTTGGCAGCATCTGGGAACTGGTCGGCTCCAACTTCTGGATTCACACCAGCATTGGAGAGTGTTAGTGATTTTTATAGAACATTTAATGTAAAGTATGTTTTACTCCAGACCTGAAGTTGCTACATCTAAGGAAATGCAGATGATCCCAAAGCCACACTTCTACTTGGTGGCAGAGCTAAGACCCCAATGGGGCCTCCCAGTGTGACAAAGGCTCCCGGGCCACTAGAACAGGTACAGGAGGTCTACTCACCTGCCCCTGGGCACGCTCAGTGGCAATGTCTGTGATTGGCGTCTGGTGCCCAGCCAGCTCCTCGTTAAGTACAATGTTGGGACCCTTAGCAGGGATGTCAAACACCAGTACCCGACCGGACCATGTTCCTGCAGCCAGAACCAGTGTCCCACTGATGACTTCCTGACCCGTCTGGGTCTCCAGTCACCACAGCTAACACTCCCTCTACCCCAGAAGTCTTAGTAATGAACTCATTGCTCCCACAGTCCTGACTTTCCATTCACTATCCCTCCCTAAATGTTTTTATGAGTCTCTGATACCCTCCCTTCCCCCACCTTCCCCCCTAAGCCTTCATAAGTTCGTCAACCCCTCAGCATCCTCCTGGTGGAAAGCCCGTAACGATGTACCTCGTACACCTTAATGCCCTGCATTTAGGCCTCTCACCCACACAGATGAAGTGAACACTGGCAGCGATTCCTCGGGCAAACATAGCCTGTGCTGAATATAAAAACAGCTCTCAGAAACAGCACTTCCTTCAGCCCTAGCAAATTCTCCAGCCTCCACCCCTGCTCCACTTGGTCCTGCGGGTACCTGAAGACGCATCTCCTGAATCCAAGGCATGCCAATAGACCATGAGGGAGCCGTCAGACTCATACATCTGGAAGATGGGGGCAAGGACGGGAGTATGATCCAAAGGACCGTTGCTGCGGCGCTCTGGGCCCAGCATTTCACACAGCCATGTCAGCCTGAGTACATGTAATCCTCACACTTGTTCTGGAGGGAGGCACTACTCTTATCCCTAGTTTTCAGAGGAGGACACTGAGGCTACATGGACCGAAGGTCACAGAGTTATTGAAGGAGGCAGATGGCGGAGGTGGAACTTGAGGGGTGAAGAAAATGGAAAGCATGAGGATGAAAATTAGAGAAAGGGTGGCCTACACACACCGGAAGTTTGGAAGAGTTTATTTAGAGGGAACTGGGGAGGGTGGGGGCTGAAGAGGGAGGGGAGGAGGAGTCCCTTCTCACCTGTATTCTTCGATGGGAGGTGAGCACCAGCAGTACTCTGAAGGGGAGGACGCACCAGTGGACCTGGAGATACAGGCATCACAGTAGACGGCATAAAGTGTCGAGGGGATAGACAGGGATTAAAGATCAAAGGTAGAGCTGATTTAGGCAACACCCTTTTAACTCCTAGCCTCACCTGAGTGATAAGTGGGGGACTCACTCCAACGCCCACTTTGACTTGGAGCTGGCGTTGGGCCAAGGGCACACCCTCAGGGGCAGCGCTGAGAATCTGGGCGCTCGGTCCATGAACCACTCCAAAATGTGTGAGATCACGGGCTGGAAGCTGCAGTACACTGAGGTTGTTAGACAGGGCGGCGGCAGAGTCGCGAAGTGGGATGGAGCGCTCGCGGCGGAACATCCTGGGAGAGAGATACTAGAGTCACCGGAGCGAGCCAGGAAAAGGCCACAGAGGGCACTTGGGCAGAGGAGAAGGGTGAGACACTAGGAGGGACCCTTGATCGACGTGTTCCACGAGGAAAGTGATGGGGAACAGTCACAAGGAGGAGAGGATCCCACGAAGCCGGAGAGAGCCCCAAGGTTGAGTATTGCGGCCACCAGGGAATCCCACAGGAAGAATGGTGATGGAAAGACCTGGTCTCGAACGCCCCAGCTAAAAAGGCAGAATAAGCCCTCCAGCCCTTCCTCCCACAGTTTGGTTACCTGAAGGTCCACGCCAAGGTCAAAGGTCACACCTGCAACCCCCACCACCACCCCCACCCTCAAGTCTGTCTCGCCTGACGCTACGATCCTCAGGTCCCTCCGAATCCACCGCCACCATAGAGACGACGCACTGACGCACGGCCTCTGGGCGGGGCCTGTGGCTGGAAAGGGGCGGCGCGCGGCGCAGTTGCCGGGGCAACCGTGGACCGCGCCGGAGACCCTCAGGGCTGCCTGGTTGCCGAGGCGACCGTTGGGCCGCGGCCGCGGCGGCTGCAGCGATGGAGGTTCCTGGAGGCAGCTGAAACACCGCGTCCGAGCGACTGTCGAGACAATGTCACACGAAGGCTCGGTGAGCTTCAACTTGGGGAGTGTGCAAGAACTGGGGTTGGCTGGACGAGGCCAAGAGCAAGCGAGTTCGGAAACAACTGACCTGCTAGTACAAGTAGTAATTCATTTATGCCGAGGAACCCATCTTGGTGGGTAAACCAGATCAGGCACTAGGGAGAGCGCTTGATGGGTGAATATCTTGACAGTTTCAGGACTGTGAAATGGATTAAACAATTCAGAGGCTGACCTTTAAAGCTAATTTATTGTATTACCATTATTATTATTATTATTATTATTATTATTATTATTATTTGGAGGTAGAGTGTGATTATGTAGACCAGGCTGGCCTTCAACTCAGAGATCTGTCTGCCTCTGTCTCCAGAGTGCTGTAATAAAAAGCACGTGCTACCATGGTTGGCCTTTTATTTTGAGACAAGGTCCCACTGTGTAGCCATGGCTGGCCTAGACCTCACTATGTAGATCAGGTTACCCCTGAACTCATAGCCTCTTCCCATACCAACACCCTCTGTCAATAGCCAAATTGTTTAAGTTAAGAAAAGAGTTATTATTTTATGTGTATGGGTGTTTGGTCTGCTTGTGTGTCTGAGCAGCATGTTCATGCGGTAATGCCTGCAGAGACCAGGAGACAGAACCAGATTTCCTGGAACTGGAGTTACAGTGTTGAGCCATCGTATGGGTGCTAGGAACCAAACCCAGGTCCTTTGGAAGATCAGCCAATGCTCTTAACTAATGAGACATCTCTCCTATTCTCAAAGTGAAGACATTTTAAAATTACAGATCGGAAGAACTCTGGGAAAATGAAAGAGTAAAAAAAAAAATCTGTCCTCTTTTGTCAGGTTCACTCCCCATCTCTAGACGCAAGGCTTGGGGGGAGACACCTCCGGGATCAGTTCTGTGTTTGAGGTTTAAAGATGTAGGCTGAGCGTAAGGAAGCATAGCTTTAATCCCAGCAGCAGGCAAATGGTCTCTGGGAATTCACGGCCAGAGATTGGGAGAGTAGGGAATAGGAGACTTCAGATTGCCTGGGAGGATGAATATTAGGAAATATAAAATATGAAGCAATAAGGGTGGAGGTAGGTAGGTAGACACAGGTTTCTATTTGAAGGTAAGGTTTGGAAGGAACCATCTTCCTTCATTCTCTCCCTTTGTAGCCCAGGCCAGCCTTGAACACATGGCCGCTGTCCTGCTTCAGGCTCCTGAATGCTGGGTTTGTTGGTATAAACCACCACCACTGGCTCCAGTCATCTTTGCACATTTTTATTACTCATCTACATTTCTTTTGTGAACTATTATATTGCTTGTTTACCTTTGGGCTCGCCTTACTTACTTTTTTATTGCTGTCAAAAAACACCATGACCAAAGCAACTTATAAAAGAGTTTAACTGGGACTCACAGTTCCAGAGGGCCAGAGTCCATGACCATCATGATGGGGAGCATGGCAGCAGGCAGGCAGGCATGGTTCTGGAGGAGTAGCTGAGAGCTCACATCTCAAGATAACAACCACAAGGCAAATAGAGCTAACTGCAAATGATGGGCTTTTGAAACCTCAAAACTGGCCCCTAGTTATTCACCTTCAACAAGACCACACTTCCTAATCCTTCCCAACAGCTTCATCAACTAGAGATCAAGATTCAAATATATGAGCTTATGGGGCTGAGCATAAGGAAGCATAGCTTTAATGCCTACTCAACTCATCACAGGGGGCTTTAGTGATTTTTAAAAACTTTTTCATTACATTTATTTATTTGTGTGTGGTGTGTGTATGTGTATGTGTGTTTTGGTGTGTGTGTGTGTGTTTCGGTGTGTGTACGTGTGTGTACGTGTGTGTGTGTGTGTGTGTGTGTGTGTGCTACAGAGCATGAATGGAGATTGGAGGGTGACTTGTGGGAGTCGGTTCTTTTTCTCCCTGTGGTCCTGGGAATCAAACCTTGGTCATTAGGCTCGGCAGCAAACACCTTTACCCAAATGAGTCATCTCACCAGCTCTCATTTACTTTATTTCTCTTCATTTTCAAAAGTTTTTAATATATCTGGGCATGTTTTTCTTTTCCATATCTTTATGAATATCTTTATTTGGGAAGCAAGAGTCAGGTTTTGGAATTAGACAAATCTGTATATGAATTCTAACTGTACTACTTCCCAGGTGTGATATTAGGCAAACTACATAAAATGGAAATAAAAATAATGGTTAAAGCGGGTGGTGGTGGTGCACGCCTTTAATCCCAGCACTCAGGAGGCAGAGCCAGGCAGATCTCTGTGAGTTCGAGGTCAGCCTGGGCTACAGAGTGAGATCCAGGAAAGGTACAAAGCTACACAGGGAAACCCTGTCTCAAAAAACCAAAATAATAATAATAATAATAATAATAATAATAATAATAATAATAATGGTTAAATATAATCTAGGAATGCAGGCCTCTAATCCTAGCTACTCTATTTGGGAGGCAAAAGGACCACAAGTCAGAGGGGATGGATGGCATCGAGGAAACAGTGTCTTCCGAGCCTGACAGGACTGATACGCACATAAAGTCACAAAGAGTGTAGTAGCATGAACTGGGCCTGCACAAGTTTGAGCCAGATGGGGTCCTAGTGCTGTGAGGGGGGAGTGGACACAAGCTCCTATCCCCACCCTGGAAGCTATTTCCAGTTGGAAATCACTTGCAAAGGAAAAATCAGTTTTACCCAATGGAGTCTCACTGGGTATATAAACTACATTTAAAGGTAGGCCCCATGTCCCAGAAGGCCAAGAAAAAACTATCTCAATGGTGCTTTTGTAGATTGTTTTATTTGGACATTTAAAAAAAATCTTTCTGGTCTTTTGCTCGTATATTATGGTTTCTGATTTTGTGTTTTTATAGTTTTTGTTTTGGTGTGTGTGTGTGTTTTCACTATGTTATTTTTATTATTATTCAAATTTGCTTGCCTTTCTAATTTGCCTGTTTTTTAAAGAGAAAGACAGACGAAGGCCTGGAGTTGGATGAGAGGGGAGGTGGGGAGGATCTGGAAGAAGAGAGAAGGGAAACTGTGATCAGAATGTATTATATCAGTTTTCAATTAAAAAAAGAAAAAGAGGACCATAAGTTAATTTCAAGGCCTGCTTGGAATACAGAGTGAGTTCAAGACTTGCCTTGGGATATTAGTGAGATCTCAAAATAAAAAGTAAAAAGAGAGTTGGGGATAACAGGACACACCTTTAATTCCAGCACTCAGGAGGCAGAGGCAGGTGGATTTCTGTGAGTTTGAGGCCAGCCTGGTCTACATATAAGGAGAGTTCCAGGACAGACAGGGTTACATAAAAAGAATCTGTTTCAAACAAAGAAAGAGTAAAGAGGCCTAAGGGTTTAGCTCAGTGATAGAGTATGTACAATGCCTCCAGGTTCAATCCCCAGAACTACAGTACACACATACACTAAAAGGCAATGGACAAACAGGATGTAGAGACCCTGGCATGGTCTTACATTCCTGTAATCCTAGGATTTGAGAGGCAGAGGCAGGAGAATTGCTGCAAATTCCAGGCCAGCCAGGGTTACATAACAAGACTGTTCAAACCTCAAACAGAAGAGACTAAGTTCTAGTGACCTCAATGACTCAGATTCCAATTCTCTGAACTCTCAAGAACTTGGACACTGCAGTAACGCAAACAGCAAGAGCTGTAAGTTGAGCATCATTAGGTCTGGGGTTCAGTTTGCATCCAAACAGGTGAGGGCTAGCTTCTGACAAGTGTCAGTTTCCTTGTTTAATGGGCTGTTATGAGTATTACATTGAGCCGCATACCTTCAGAGTGTCCCTCCGCTGCATCGCAGATTGAGTGAGGCGCCTTGTCCTGGTCCCTTTTCTTCCTTAGCAAACATCTTGAGAAAGCGTCTTTCTAGCCCCTAGCCCATCAGTCCCATCCCCTCCGTTTCCTGTCCTGAGTGCCCGTTTCGTTCCCACAGAGGCAGGCGCGAGACCGTGGGGTGACCCGATCCAAGGCTGAAAAAGCCCGGCCGCCCACCCAGCCGGTGCCGCAGGTGGACATCGTGCCTGGGCGGCTCAATGAGGCAGAATGGATTGCGTTTTTGTCCCTGGAGGAGGGCGAGGACGTAGTGGGTGACATCTTGGCCGACCTTCTTGCTCGAGTCATGGAGTGTGCCTTCAAAGTCTACCTGACTCAGCAGGTGGGCCTAGATCTGGGTCTTCCAGATCTCATCTTCTACCTCTCCCGCCTCTCCTGGTGAGGCTGAGACCCTCCCTCACTTCCACAGTGCGTCCCATTCACCATTAGCCAGGCCCGAGAGGCCATGCTGCAGATCACTGAGTGGCGCTTCCTGGCCCGGGATGAGGGAGAATCTGCAGTGGCCGAGGACCCCACGTGGGGCGAGGACCAGGAGCCCCTGGCATGCACCACGGATGCCTGGGCCCAGGGCTCCGTGCCTGTACTGCACACGCCGACACCCGGGGGTGCAGAGGAGCACTTCCAAGGCGAAGTAAGCCCAAGCCCCGAGCCTCCTTCCGACAGAAGCCTCCTCCGGAGCCGCTCAGGACCACGAAGTGAGGTCCTTCCCCCACTTCCAACATCTCATTACCCTTATGTGTTTCCCCAGGAACCTGGGAACCCGGACCAGTTCCTTTTAGGTTCACCGTGGTCGGACAGAGACTCCCAGGAGCCAACAGCATCTCCAGAGCCTTCTGCTGAGCCAAGAGTCACCCCAAGACCCATGCCCAACTTGGAGGTGTTTCAGGAAGTTGAGCCCGGGGATATCTTGGAAGAACCCGATGGCCAGGAGCAAAGCCACATCTTGGCCACGTCTTCAAAAGAGGCTTTATGGCCTAGTCACATCTTGCCTTCGAAGGAGTCCTTACTGACTTCCCTGGAAGTGGTGCGGGTCCCCAGCCCCCAGCCTTCCCTGGGTCTGCCCCAAGTTGTCAGTCTCCAGGCCTCTGAGGAGAAGGGACCATCCCTCGGCTCCCACCTGTCCCTCGAGGATCTTTACCTCTGCGTGCCTCAACCAGACGCGGCAGGAGACCGGCTGAACCTCGAGAGCAAAGGCATGCCCGGCACCTCCTCGGACGGCTCTGTGCCCCTCCTCAGTGTGCCCACCCCAGAAGAGCCCTGCCGGTCGCCGCAGCCTGCGCAAAGCCGCAAGACGCCGGTGGTGCGCCTGGATCCCGCTCGGCTGCCCCGCCACTGGGTGCGCCCAACGGCCGAGGTCCTGAACCCGGACTCCGAAGCGCGCCCTTTGGAAATATACCGCGGGCGCCCGCGGGGTGAAAAGAGCCAAGCTGGGGCCCGAACCTCAGCTAGCGGGCCCCAAGCCCTGGGTTCACGCGCCCCCTCTAAACCCCCCGTCTCTACCTCAAGGTTCCCTCTCCAGTGTTATGCTCCATTCAGTGCTTTGGGCCCCGATCCCACTTTGAACTTGGCCCAATCCTCACCAAGCTTCGGCTCAAAGATGCCATTCCTCAGCCCCGGGTTCCGGTTCCTCGCCAGAAACCCAATCCCCCCCGAAGTCGCCCGCAGCCCCAGTCCCAAACTTTGGCCTCGGGCTAAGTGGCCGAGCGGCTGGGAGCGGGAGGCAGAGCAGCTGGGCGAGCTGTGGGCCGGTCGGACCCGCGTGCCTTCACTGGGCCAGGAACCTGCTGTTGATGACGCCTCGGAGGACTCGGGATGGCCCCTAGCGGCGCCCCAGGTCCTCGAGGCCACGTCCCAGGTTCTGTGGAAGCCCTTGGTTCTTTCAGACACCATGAAGCTGACTCCTGGTGTGAGTATGTGGAACCGGGGCACCCAGGAGCTGCTCAGCCCTGCTGCCACCCTGGAGGAGTGTGAGGGAGACACCTCCCATGCGGCTGAGCAGCAACCCATCCAGACAGGGGTGCCCAGGCCCCAGGTGATTGTGACCCAGCTAATAAAGAAGGAAACCCCCAAAGCCTGGCTGCTCCCAGACAAGCCTGTGCCCCACTCTGGGTCCTGAGCCTCCACACTGGGAATTGAGCCTTGCCCAAAATAAACATGCGTTGCGGCAGGAACTGACTGGTGAGATGGTGCCATTTCTTCCAAGGCTGTCTACTCTCTGTCTGGACTCCAGGGGGCACAGTTGTCATTATTAGCGGTAGGAGACAGGCCTTAGGGATCAGGCTGTTCCCTGGCGGCCGAAGCATTCTAGACACATCCCCGCCCCCTCAAACACACCTGAAAGGAGAAGAAGTGAGGACCGGAAAGGGGGGCGACACTCTGGCTCCCAGGGAGAACTTTGCCCTTTCAACAGGGAAGGGCACAACTGAGATTATTCATGGAATGATTCGATACATGAATTCAACCTGCTTTCCTGACTCCCGGAGCTTAGTCAGTTCATCTTGGATTGAAAAATCCATTCTTTTCTGTTTGTTTTTAGCTCCTGTGTTCTGGGAATTGAACCTAGAACTTTGCGTATGCCAAGAAAACATTGAACCATACAGACTTAAAGGTAAAACGATCATACATATCCAATAAATCTTAAACAATTACAACATACACATAAATCTGCTCACGTGAAATGTCCTATGTACCCGATGGTTGCACAACACGCAACAGCAAAAGATTAGAAACAGAGCCTGGAAGATGCTCAGCCAGTAAAGCACCTGCTGTGCACAGCAAAGCAGAGCATTGAGGACCTGAATACAGGTCCCAGCGCCTATAACCCCACACTGGGGAAGTAGATGGGAGGGTCCCTAGGGCTTGCTGGTCAGCCAGTCCAGCCAGAATTGAGGAGTTCCAGGTTCAGTGAGAGCCCTTGTCTCAAAAAACGATAAGGTAGAGAGTGATTGAGGAGGACACCCAGGTCAACCTCTGACCTCCAAATGCACATGTGCACACACAAACATATGCACAGGACTAGAAACAAAGTAACTAGAGGAATCCAGTGAGTAAAGTATGCATATCCACAAATGAGGACGCAGGTTCAAGATAGGGTCTCTTGTAGCCTAGTCTGGCTATAGGCCATGGATGGCCTTGAACTCCTGATCTCTCAACCTCCCAAGTACTGAGATTACAGACACTGGCTTGTACAACTAGGAAAGATTCCCTCCCTTCGTTTGAATTTGATGGGTCAGTGTTGGTGAAGAGTACTTATTGGTTGCTCTTCCAGAGAGGAACTGGGTTCAATTCCCAGCACCCACACGGCAGTTCAGCTCACAATCATCTCTAACTCCAGCTCCAGGGAATCAGACACCCTCTTCTGACCTCCCCATGTGCATGTGCCTGGTGGGTAGACACACCATACATACAGGCAAAACACTCATACACATAAAATGAATAAATCTTACAGAAGATGCTATTCTATAAAGGAAAAAGGCAGAGTGTAGATGTATATATATTCTATTACCCTTTGCATAAGCAACAGAAGGAGTAAAACTCTTAAGTTCATATGTGATTGTATTTAAATAAAACATCTAGAAGATGACAGAGAAACTAATAGCTAATTACCTTTAGCAGGCAAGGAGGGTGGGCTAGATTGGAACAAGGATTAAAGGGAGGCTTCTCAGTGCATACTTTTTGGGAGAGTGACATGGGGTTTCTTCTTCTTCTTCTTTGGGTTTTTTTAAAGAGAGGGTTTCTCTGTGTAGCCCTGGCTGTCCTGGAACTTGCTCTATAGACCAGGCTGCCCCAAATTCAGAGATCCAATTGCTTCTGCCTCCTGAGTTTTTTTTTTTTTTTTTTTTTTTAATTGAGACAGGGTCTTACTATGAATTCCTGGCTGGCCTGGAACTTGCTAAAACAACAGATTGGCCTTGTACTTATAGAGAACAGCTTGCCCCTGCCTTCAGAGTGCTGGGATTAAAGGCATGTGCCACTGTGCCTGGCTCAGTGAATACTTCAAAGTATTAATTTGATTACTGTATTTTATGTAGTAGTGTGTGTGTGTGTGTGTGTGTGTGTGGTGTATGTATGTGTGGTGTGTGTGAGTCTATGTGTGTGTGTGGTGTATGTATGTGTGTGTGTGTGGTGTATGTATGTGTGTGTGTGTGGTGTATATGTGTGTATGGTGTATGTGTATGTGTGTGTGTGGGTGTGAGTCTATGTGTGTGTGTTTGGTCAGTTCTCTCCTTCTACTTTCCTGTGGGTTCCAGGAATCAAACTCACCTTGTCAGGCTTCTGTGCAAAGTTCCTTTACCTGCTGAGTGATTTTACCAGCTGGGGTTTGGTTTTTGAATGGTAGGAATGCGTTGTATGTTGAGAATAATTGGAAATATTTAAAAGATGAAATGGGAGTGAAAAGGAATGCTAGTAGAGATGTCCAACCTTTCTAGACACGGACAGTCTCATTTCACAAATAAGGAAGCGGCAATGAGAGGTTAAGTAACCAGCGCAGGATTTCACACAGCTAGTGAACTGAAGGTAGAACTGGAACCTGGCTGTGAAATCCTAACTCCCTTTCCTGCAGGTAACTTTGCACATTTGCTCAGTCCTTCCTTCATGCCTGCCTGTAGGTACCATTGTACACTTGTTCAATCCTTCCTCCTTGGTACCCCAGGCTCCTCTAGAACTTGGAGCGATCCTCCTGCCTCACCCTTTCTAGTACTGGGTTATCGCTAGTTTTAACAAGCCAATTAACACTCCAAAAAGCTAGCAAATAGACATCGAAGACAGGAGTCTTCGACAACACCTCCATTGAAGAAATGCCCCTCAATGCTGCAGACCTCTTCTTGGTCCAGTTCAGTTCTGGGGGCCTGAGGAACAGCTGAAGAGGGACTAGAAAAGGTGTGGACATCTTAGTTTATCTCTCCCTTCCCTGACTCCATATACGTCGCGCTTAGAGACCAAAACAATACAAACACTCCCAATGTGTCCCCCGGGCCCTCCGCCAGCAGAGGGCGCTCACCCCGCCGAGCCTCTCCACCGTGGTCCTAATCGACTACCCTGGCGTAGTGCGCGTGCGCACGCGTGCACCCTGCCGCAGGTGTCCAGCTCAGTGCCTTATCGATGGCTTCTCTGCCGCGCTCTGCGTGATTTTGTCAGCCAGGGCGGGGCTGCAAGAATGAGGAGACTGTACCCAGAACTCTAGAGTTTCCTGGGACCTGAGGGCTCCGGGGGTCGCTACGGGGTCGGGCTGCGCGCGGGGCAGCCCGCGGGGCGGGGCGGGGCGGGGCAGCAAGTCCCGGGCGGCGGGCGGCGGCGGGGCCGAGCCGGGCGCGGAGCCCTGACAGCAGGTACGCGGGTGGCGACCCCACCAACTGTCTGCTGAGCTGCCCCGGAGCTCGCGCAGAGCTGGCGGGGGCCCGGGGCTCGGGCCAGGTGGGATCGGGGGGTGGGCGGCACCCCGACGGGAGGGCGCGGGCCTGGGGCCCCAGCGAGAGCTTCTCCCAGGCTTGCCCACTAGCCTCCAGCTCTGCAAGGGGCCCCTGCTTGCCCTGACCGGTACCGAGCCCAGGTTTCCTGTGGACACGTGGTTGGGAATTTGTGTTAACTGAAGACAAAAAAATAATCCTAGAAGGTTCAAACGTGGGGGTCTGGAAATACATTTGCTGTGTGACTACTCCCTGTCCTGGGGTCCGACTAGGATGGCACCATGATCCTTGCGAAGTCGTCTTGGTTATACAGCCCTCCTCACTATGGCCTGGACAACGACTAAAGCACACAGATGCAAAACTGCTGTTTTGAAGGAGGCACATCTTTAAAACCGAACTCTCACTTATAGCAGCGCGGAGAGCAGCAAGCGCCTTTTGGCCGCTTGGTACCCTAGTGTACATAAGTCTAGAGATGGCATTTTTAGCCTACTGTGCTGCCAAAGCCTGAACTGCACTGTATTTAAAGAGATGAGGATAACCTAAAGAAAAAAAAAAGTGTATGAGTGTAGATTTCCACAGAGATGTCAGACCCCTGCAGCTGGACTTACGGCCGGTGTAGGTCCTGGGAACTGAACTCGGGTCCTCTGTAAGAGCAGTAGGTGCTCTTAATTGCTGACCTATCTCTTCAGCTCCCATAACTTTTATTTTGTAAGGTGCTTTGTATTCATATATGTTTGAAAGTTTATGCTTCAGGTTTTCTCAACTACAGACCATTTCACAACTTTTAGTGTGCTCGTGGTATTTATCAAGTCTCCAATTAGGGTGTATGTGGAGATTTCCCAAAATAGACTGGGAAATACTGGGTTTTGTTTGTTTGTTTGCCTGTTTTGTTCTTGGTCATGCCTCTGCTTAACATCTGGTACAGTTTGGGAAATGAATTTCCAGAAATAGAAACCCACCATTGTAAAGGGGCAGTGTGTGCCAATGGTCTTTACTCTAATGGGAGTGTGTGTTTAGTTTGATAGCGTCTGGTGAGAACACAAATCTGATCCAGTCTGCGTTTGTAACACAGGCTCCCAGGTGATGTTAGTGCTGCTGGTCTGGGAGCAGATGCAGTAGCATACCACTGAGTTGACCAACACATTTGGCTGCCTGCTGTGTAGAACAGTCTGCTGCCATGGCTCAGTCACTTTGTCCAGACCTTAAAACAGGCGTCAGGACTAGGAGACCTCTCAGCCTCCTCCCATCTCAGTGCTGGGTTCTAACCCAGTTACCTCTGCTGCAGTTGACTTCCATGTATGATATCCTCGTCAGTGTGGCAGATTTTGCAATTTGGTTTGAACATTTCTAACAATGGGGAAATAACTAGATATAAAATCTCTCTCCATGCCTCTTCCTCTCCCTTTCAACCCCTCCCCCGCCCCCCCCTTTTCTTTTTTTAATAGGGTCTCATGTGGTACAGGCAGGCCTCAAACTCCCTGTGTAGTCAAGGCTGACCTTGAGGGCTGCTTCTCCCTACACTTCCCAGTTGCTAGGATTACAGGCATAAAACATTCCATCTTATTCATGGGATAGCACACCAAAGATGTTCTGGAGGTTGGTGAAATAAACCTCTGCAGCATCCATCCTTCTTGTCTAGGCTGTCTATTAGAGTGAAACCAAAGAAAAGCAAATTCTTTTTAAAAAGTTGACTCTTACCAGGTGTGGTGGTACTCAGCTTTTATGTTGTGATTTTTGTTTTCCAGAACAGGGTTTCTCTGTGTACTCCTGGCTATCCTGGAACTCACTTTGTAGAACTCTGCCTTCCGAGTGCTGGGATTAAAGCAGGCAGATCTCTGTGAGTTTTTGGCCAGCCTACTCTACATATTGAGCTCTAGGACAGCCCCAGCTACTTAAACAAAAATAAAATAGAAAGTTGGCTTTTAAGCTGTGCATATGATACATGTGTGTAATCCCAGACCCTGGGAGGACAATCAGGAAGATTGCTTTGAGTTTGGGGACAGTCTGGACAAACAGTGAATTCCAAGCTAGCCTCAGCTACAGAGTGAGGCCCCCCTTCAAAAAACTGACGGAAGCTGAGGGAAACTATTGACTCTGACAGCATCTGATGACAGATATTCTGGCTTTTTTCTTCAAATTGAATTGGCCCTTAATTCTTTCACCACATTGAAGAAAACCCATTCTTTAATTGGTCTTTGTTTTGCACATAAGGGACTTTAGCTGGACTTTGAAGGATGGGTGTGGTGTGCAGGAGTACAGAAAGCTCTGGAAGCAGCTGAAGCGGCGCACGGGTGAGACTGCACACCCAAACCAGGATTATTAGAGAGCAAGAAGGGAGACGGTGTGGAAGGATGGCAGATGAGCAGTGTTGGAGAACGCAGTCATCTCACTGTGCTGTAAGAAGTGCTGGAAGTCGGGGAGGAGAGAGGCAGAGATTTCTGCGTAGTAATAGAGGACTTGGACCGATGATACAACAGTGATGCCTTGCTTTCATTTAACTTAGATTACAGAACCTTATGGGCATGATCTGATTTGATGTAATTTCCTGTAAGGTTGGCAGAGCAGCCGATGAAGCACCAGAAAGGAGAAATGGTTTGCTTTAATCTCCAAAGCTGCCCCCTGGCAGAGCAGAGTGCCGACTGGTGATGGGGGAGAAAGGGAGGGTGCAGGTGCTCAGTTAAGCCTGGCTGGATGTGAGTGCACCGAGAAGACACTGGAAGGGAAGAGTCAGGAGGCTGCTGCCCCTCTGGGCCATCTCCACTGGTGCCAGTGGCCACCTGGAGGTGGAAGTTAGGACTGTAGTTGATATGGCCTGCTTTAGAGGCTAGTTAGTTAGGGAGGGGACAGAAACTGGATTCTCAGTGTCTCCTGTCATCCATGGCTGATTTGTTCTGGAAACTGGTGGTCTGACTATCAATTCTGTGATGTTTGCTACTCAGAGTGTGTGTCCATGGACCAGGACGAGGTAAGAGACTGCCTGATGCAAATGCATCTTAGGGTCCTTGCCATCTTGGAGATTCTGGCTTTGGCTTATTGATGTTTTCTTTCTGACGTTCAGGAGTACTAGTTGAGGTTGGCTGATAGGTCAAGTTTATGTGTATCCTGACCTTTCCCTGCCCCTTCTTATCTCGTAGGGGCCTCACAGCAGCAGAGTGGGGCCTCGGTGCCCTCAGAGCCCTTAGAACATTCCTTCTCAGAAGGTCTGCATTTTACTTAGAGACTGTCTGGTCTGTGGTTCCTTTACTGTGGAAGAGTGTGAGCTTGAGATTGTGTGTTAGCATCAACTTCTAGACCTGGGCTTAGGCTCCTATCTGAAAGAGCTTCATGCACCGCTGTGTCTGTTTGTCTGTCTGTCTGTATATATATATACACACACACACATACACACTTCCCCACCCTGTGGTGTGTGTGTATATGTGTGAGTGTGGTATGATATATGCACATGTGGGTCAGGGTGTGTGTCCCTGTGCGTGTGCCTGGAGGTCAAAGACAGTGGCATCCTCTAATACTCTGACTTTTCTGTTTTGTTTGTTTGAGACAGTTTCACATGTGGCTTTGGCTAACCTGAATCTTGATATATAGACCAGCTGGCCTCGAACTCCTAGAGATATGCTTTCCTCAGCCTTCCAAGTGCTGGGATGCCTTACTCCTTTTGAAGTAGCCAGCGAACCCCAGCAGTTCTTTTCTTCACCCCTACGGTGCTGGCGCTTGTTGGTGGGTTCTAGAGGCTGCACTCGGGCCTCGTGGTTGCCCAGCGAGCCCTCTTAACCACTCACATGGGCTGCAGGGGTGGGCCATTCTTCTCCGAAACCGGGCTGGTCATATACCTAGAGCGAGGCTAGGACAGTAACTTTGGAATATCATGTGCTGCTCTGGGCAAAGCACTGTGCTCAGTGTTTAGACACTGAGGGTAAAGCTCTCGGTCCTAGGAAGGTTGGTAGGCAAGATTTTCAGGAAAGTGTAGCACTGTAACTAAACTTTGTCCAAGGTGTCTATATTAGGGCGGAGAAATAACAGACTGTACAGAGAGAAGTTGGAGAATTTCAGGAAAGAGGTGACTGTTGAGCCAAGTAGTGATGGATGAAGAGTGCAATCCTGGTGATCCTCTTTTTTTTTTTTTTTTTTTTTTTTTTTTTTTTTTGGTTTTTCGAGACAGGGTTTCTCTGTGTAGCTTTGTGCCTTTCCTGGAACTCGCTTTGGAGACCAGGCTGGCCTCGAACTCACAGAGATCCGCCTGGCTCTGCCTCCCGAGTGCTGGGATTAAAGGCGTGCGCCACCACCGCCCGGCCTGGTGATCCTCTTATGTTTGCAGGGCATGAGGGGAAGTAGATCCAAGCAGCCAGAATGTGAGAACTTTGGGATCAAAGGGGAGGTTATTGCTGTTCACAGTTAGTAAAAACATTTTTATTATATGTGTGTGTGTGTGTGTCCACACACGTGTGCATACGACCGTAGGTCAGAGGGAAAACTTGCAGGAGCTGGTTCTTTCTATCATATGGGTCCTGGGAATCAAACTCAGGTTGTCAGATTTGGTGGCAGATTTACCTACTGAGCCATCTCACTGGCCCCCACTGGGAGATTTTAGACAAGGATTGGTACTTTGGGAGGGTTAGAATATGGGCTCAGGCTATTGGGAGACTCTTAAGATGGATGTAAAGGGGAGATTCTTGTAGTAACAAGTGTTTTATGGCTGAGCTGGAATTAGACCAAGGAGGGTGGGGAGGAGCACATGAATCTGAGAGGCTGCAGCAACAGAATTAACCTAAGTAATGACTGATTGCTTCAAATAAGAGGGGGTTGTGGAAGGTGACTCATCTAACTTGAGTAGACTGTGGTGCCAGTATCAAAGAGGACATATGGAAGAGGGGTCTCTGAGGAGGGAGATGCAGGTGCGTTTGGGGCATGTTGAACTTGAGTGGTCTGTGAGGCCTAGCAGCCAGGTGGAGATGTGGGCTCTGAGTTTCAGGAGAGTGGTTGGTGAAGTGGGGGGGATGGGCTATTCCAGCCACACAGAGAGCTAACAGAGGAGACGGATTGGTGTGCTTGTGAGGAAGACTGCTCAGGAAGTCAGGAAGGAGACCATTTCTGGGGAGGGGGGTCCCCATCCATCTTCATTTGCTTCAGGGTAGCCACACAGGGTGAGCTTGACAAGTGCCCCAGAGGTTGGGGAGCTGAGATGTTCTGGTCACCAGGGCTCTTTGACTTTGAAAATGTGGACAGCTTCAGTGGAGCAGTGTGGAGCGCAGGGCTTGATGGAACTGAGGGCGGGGGGGGGGGGGGCAACAGGTTGGCAGAGTAAAGAATGGATACAGTGGCAGCCGGCAGAGGATA
The DNA here is from genome assembly GCF_949786415.1 of Peromyscus eremicus. NCBI lineage: Eukaryota > Metazoa > Chordata > Mammalia > Rodentia > Cricetidae > Peromyscus > Peromyscus eremicus. The sequence goes on from NC_081418.1 coordinate 95,077,636, forward strand.
CAGCAAGGATAGAAGTAGCTTGTCCTAGAACTGAAGAGGCCGGGGCAGGTTTTGTGATGATGTCTAAGAACCAGTAGAGGGCGCAGTGAAATGAAGTCCTCAGAAGAGGAGGTAAAAGGTGGAGAGTAATGAAGGAGGAGTGATTCGGGAAGACGAAATGGTGGATGCAGAGGAGTTCCTACCTAATAGGCTCAGTTTTCTTCTCAGCAAGGCTGTTTGCTGACGGCTAGGGTGGTCAGTGTGAGCTCCATCAGGAATAGATGCTTGGATATGGTAAGAGAAGCCCAAAGCAGCTGAACAGAGTGAAGAGAAAGAGCCTTGAGGTAAGCCCAGGAGTGTGGCAGAGCCTTCTTGAGCTGGAGGCCTGTGCCTTTCCGTCTTCACTGTAAGGATAGTGGCTGACATTTATTGAGTGCTTTACCCCAGACTCAGTTTTAAGTACTCTTCAGATATGTATGTATGTGTGTGTGTGTGTGTGTGTGTGTGTACACGTATGTGTGTGTGCGTGCACGAGTGCACGCGGGTGCTTGGAAGTATGTGGTCTATGCTAGCTTTGAACTGCCCAAGCCCTTCTGTGGTTTTCACAACAGTCCAGTCAGAGTATATTGCTGTTTTACAGAAAGGGATCTTGAGGGCATGCAGGCTTTTATTAGGCTTAGTGTTCATGTTTGGTGAGTATCTCTACAGAAATGGGAGTCCTCCCAAGGCATTAGAGAAGGGAGCAATTTAGTGGGCAGGGAGGTGGGGTCCATTGCTGCCATAGGGGAATTTGCAGATTCTTGAGTGATTGCCCAGCATCTTGACTAGCAAGACAGGTACCCGTTGGCTGCTTGTCAGATACTGAAGGATGAGACTGTCACCGGAAACAGTGACTAAGAAGAGAGACCTTGTTTCCATCCTCCAGAAAAGGAGAATGCATTCTGTCACTCAGCTTTGGGACTGTGCAGACCTATATCCTTATGTTACAGTTTGGTTCTTAGCTCACCTTTGAGTTTTCCCAGTCGGTGTGGTGGGTAAGATCTGCAGGCAGGGCCTACCCCTGATGAGTGGAGGGAGAAAGGTAGGTAGCATGGATAGAGGAGAAACAAACTCACCTTTTTTTGCTGCAGCCACTGGAGCATCTCTGTGTCCTTCCTTTTGAGGTTGCTATGGATACGCCTTTGCATGGTGGTTTGAGGAGACTGATCTCCATTATGATCAGGTGGTGACGTGGGTTTTAAAGAAGAAAGGACGGTCTGATCTGCTTCTGAGGAGTGGCTGGTGAGCTGCCCAGGCGGCAGAGGCTCCGCCACCTCAGCCCTGCCTTTGTTGGCTGCCTGGGCTTTTGCTGAAGTTGGGAAATGGTGCATCTACCTCAGTAGAGCGCAGTCTCGGTGCTCCCTGCCTGCTGGGTCCTAGTGCCAGGATCTTTACTGGTTGATTCAGGGGAAAGAACTAAATCAGGTGGAATCGAGACAAGTGGGACTCGCTGTGGGTGTGAGATTTGCTGCTGTTGAGTGTGGGGCTGAGGGCCTCGTGCACTCCTGCACAAGTTCCTTTCTCAAGATAGTGAGGAGGACTGTGTAACTAACTTTCCTTTCCTGGTTCTTGGAGGTGGACCTGGAAATCCCTGGGTAGTTGTTGGAGTGAGGGAAACTTTGGGGGTGGGGAGAGCTCCATTCAGATTGGGAGTAGGATGCAGACATTTCTGGGGATAATGAGCTGGGATGGTGAAGGAAGTCCATCGAGGGTCCACTCCCATCTCTGTCAGATTGGTAAGGCAGGTATTGGAGTGGGACCCAGGACCCAAAGCTCCGTGCAGTCAGTCCTACCGGGTTCGGTTCGACCTCCTCTGTGGCGAGCAGGCCTTCCCTCTGCTGGACTCTGGAGACGTGTGTGTGTGTGTGTGTGTGTGTGTGTGTGTGTGTGTGTGTACTCACTCACTTCTTCACTAGTGCTCTCAGAGAGTTTGGCTCCATTGTCAGACTGCCCAGGTTTAAACCAGCCCCTCCTAGGGTAGGATCAGCGAGAGCAAAATGTGGGCTTAGGCCAGGATCAAAGTTTGGCAGCGTGAGACTGAAAGAGAATTAGAGTGCCAAGCGATCCTGAGGTACCAGTTTAAAAAAAAAAAAAAAAAAGAGGGTAGAAATGATAGAGCAAAAAAAAGGGTGAAGAGGCTTCATCCTCACTGTCCGTCCGTCCGTCCGTCCGTCCTCCACCCCCGCAGGTCTGCTTGTTTCCTTGGTATTTTCTAAAAATTCTCCAAGACTTACTGAGTTGTCAGATACTGAGGACCCCTCCCACCTTCCTAGATATCTTACAGTATTTAATACTGTTGGGGAGGAAGATGGATTAGAAATCCAGGTACTGTTGCTCTCTACTAAGGAAATATGAAGAGTCCCATGGGACAGTGTCAGGGGCCCAGTAATGCTGTGGCAAAAGCACCTATATAGCTAGGCTTGATATCAGAGACTCAGTATCACTCACAGATAGGGTAATACAGGCCAGTTTGACTAATCATGGGTGTGTGTGTGTGTGTGTGTGTGTGTGTATGTGTGTGTGTGTGTGCGTGTGTGTGTGTGTGTGTATGTGTGTGTGTGTGTGTGTGTGTAAGCCAGAGGTCGACATCAGAACGTCCCCCTAATCAGAGTGCCCTCTATCTTCAGCTAGGCTAGCTGTTCAGCAAGCTCCATATCTGCCCAACACCAACACTGCTTTGTAGATGTGCACGACCATGCCCAGCTTTTAGTGAATTCCGGGGATCTGAGCTCAGTTACTCATGCTTACATACCAAGCACTGTAACTACTGAGCCATTTCCCCAACCCCTTTTTGTTTTGTTGGTAATATCGTAAGCTTTTGTTCACAGTATTGGGCATGGGACCTTTGTCACATGCTAGGCAAGTGTTCTAGTGAACCTGCATCCTCAGCTCTGCCTGAAATATTTTATTTTGGAGTAACTAGTACATTTGCATAAGGGTATAAGGAATAACATCAAAAGAACTGGCCTACTGGCTCAGGTTTGTAACTCTAGCTACCTGAGAGATAGAGGTAGGAAGATTATGAGCCCAAGGCCTGCCTGGGCAATTTTTTGAGAGTCTGTCAATGAAAAGTATGGAGCCTGGAAGATGGTTCTGTTGGTAAACTGCTGTCACGCAAGAATGCCAACCTGTTTGATCCCAGTACCCAAGTGAAAAAGCCAGACACATGAGTGTGCACCTGTAATCACAGCTCTGGGAAGGTGGAGACAGGACGATCTCAGGGCTGGCTGGCCAGCCAGTCTAGCTGAATCAGCAACTTCAGGTTCAGTGAGAGATCCTGTCTCAAAATCAAGGTTGAGAGTAACAGAAAGAAACCTGATACTGCCCTCTGGCCTCTGTATTCCTGTAAACATGCACACAAAGAAATGAAAGGTTTGAAAGAAAAAGAGCTAAAGATGTATGGTGCTTGCTTAACACACAGGCTGGCAGTTACGTTTGCAGCAAAACACACACGCATGCACACAGGCATGCACAAACTGATAGAGAGTACACATACACTTCGTTCATTCCCCAGCCCTGTGTAAAGCTATGGCACGGCGTCTCAGGTAGGACATGGGCATGGTTTCATGACAGATCCCTCATGTTGTCTTTTATAGTCCTGCCTCCTGTCTCCTCTTTCCATTCTCCTTAGTCCTTAACTACTGGGAAGCACCCATCTCATGGGTTCACATTGAAAGCAGGCAATGAAACACATTTTAGCGTGCACAGTTGGATTTGCTCCAAAAAAGGCCCTAAGAACATGCCCAGTTTCCCTTTCCACATTCTGGTTTTTGTTTGTTTGTTTGTTTGTTTTGTTTTTGTTTTTCAGACACAAGGTTTCTCTGTGTAGCTTTTGGAGCCTATCCTGAAACTCACTCTATAGACCAGGCTGGCCTTGAACTCACAGAGATCCACCTGCCTCTGCCTCCCGAGTGCTGGGATTAAAGATGTGCACCACCACCGCCCAGCCTTCCCCATTCTGTTTTGATCCCCTTTCTTTTTTCTGTTTTTAAAAAATGCTTTTGTGGCTGGGCGGTGGTGGCGCACGCCTTTAATCCCAGCACTCAGGAGACAGAGGCAGGTGGATGTCTGTGAGTTAGAGGCCAGCCTGGTCTACAGAGTGAGTTCCAGGACAGCCAGGGCTGTTACACAAAGAAACCCTGTCTCAAAAAACAACAACGACGACAAAAACAAACTGATGTGCACACAGTGTGTGTGTGTGTGTGTGGTCGTGTGTACCGATGTAGGTGCACACCTGCCACAGCGTGCTTGTGGAGATCAGAGGAAGACCTCTGCTGTCGGGCCTGGCCTCACACCTTGTCGAGACAGAGTCTCTTGAGGATTCCTTCCTCCCAGATCTCCGTAGGGTGGGACTGCAGGTGCGTGTTCTCAAGCTTATTCTGCAAGCTCTTCACCCACTGAACCACCCCCCGGCCCTGAGTCCTCGTTCTGTCATTCACACCTAAAAGCCTCCCAGTTTATTGATTCATTTGCTAATTTTATTTTGTGTGTTATTTTATAAATATTTACTATTTACACTATTTACATGTGTGTAGGGATACCTGTGGAGGACAGATGGAGAGTCAGATCTGGAGCTGGAGTTACAGGTGGTTGTGATGCTTACAGGGAGGGTGCTGGGAACCAACTCGGGTCCTCTGTAACAGCAGCAAACACTCTTAGCCACTGGGCCACCTCTGGCCCCTCACTTGCTAATTTTTGCATCCATTCACCTCTTCATTTATTGCAACCTTAGAGTTCCTGTTGTGAGCAGGTCATCATTGGGTGGATACAGTAACCACAAAGGTACCTACATCTGACTGAGCACAGTTTGTGTCAGGCATTGTAACAGATCCTTTGCTTAAATCCTAACACCTCTGAGGGGGGAGTTGATGTTATGAGATAGTCTCTCTGTGTACTCCAAGTGCTAGTATGTCTTGCTCCCCAGTTCCTGGCTTGTTTTCCTTACTCTTTGTAACATCCATACGAAATAGAGAATGCTTTTGTGGGTGTGGATTGGGTTACTGTGGCTCAGTAAGTTAAACATCTTGCCCAGAGTCATGCAGGTGAGGAAACATGAGAACAGAGCTGTGTCCGGGGCTGTGTGGTGCTCATGCCAGTCTGCTGTCTTTCCTAGCTTCCCATCTGTCTGCCTGCCTGTCTGTCTGTCTGCCTTTCCCTTCTCACCCCATGCTCACCACTGCAGCATGCTCTTTTTTGTAATCCCACCCTGCAGCTTGCCCGTGTCTACTGCTCCATCCTGCATGTTTGGTCTTCCTCAAGCAGTCTCTCTATGCCACTCCGCAGCTCCGGAATGAGACCGACTTCCTGCTGCCACTGGATTCGGTCACCTGTCCCTGCCTGTCCTTCTTGCTTCCTAGTGCATCTCAGTGTGTTTATTTATTCAATAAGTACTTGCCTGTCTGCACGGAGGGCAGTTGCATCATAAAGAGAAGTTGTGGACTTCCCCGCAGAAGGCTTTATAGTTTGACAGAAGACCCCAAGTGGGTACTTTATGTCTCTGCCCATTCTGTGTTCATAACTTACAGGGCTTCTGTGTAGCCCCAAACCAAACATAAAAGCTCCACAATTCAAGGCACAGTCAGATAATTTTTTTCCCCCAGTCCACCTTTCTCCTGCCTAATTTTGTATAATATTTATTGTCTATACATTTGAAGATTTATATATACCTAGTATCCTGCTGAGTAGTATGTCTTTGGAATTCTGTGGTACTCCTTACCATGTTTTCTCTTATTTGAGTCTTGCGATACTAGGGAAGCTGTGTCTTGTACTCCCATTTGGTGGAATAAGCAGCTCTCAAGAAGTAAAAAGATTTATTATTTTATTTATATACACAGACATATATAAATAAAATATGTATAGACATTCATTGGCAAATTTAGAGATTAATTTTATTCATTATGTGTATGGGTGTGTGCCTGTGTGTGGGCATGTGCACATGTATGCTTGGGGACGTCAGAGGAGTCAAACTCCCCAGAGCTACCCGATGTAGGTGCTGGGAACCAAACCCAGGTCCTCTGCAAGAACTGGACATGCTCTCTAATGCTTATTTTTATTTTAAAAAGGATTTATTTCATTTTAAATTGTGTGTGTGTGTGTACGTAAGTGCAGGTTCCTGCAGAGGCCAGAGACATCTATCTCATCTTGAGCTGGAGTTATAGGTGGTTGGGAGTAGCACAGCATAGGTGCTGGGAACCAAACTCAGGTCCTTATCCATAAGAGAAAATTCCTTTAACCACTGAGCCGTCTCACCAACCCCTGTCCTAAATATTTATTATTTTTTAAAAGTTTTATTTTATGTGTATGAGTGTTTTTTCTGCATGTGTCTGCACCATGTGTGTTCCATGCCCTTAGATTTCAGAAAAGGGCATTAGGTCCTCTAGGAGTGGAACTAAAGACAGTTGGGAGCCTCTATGGCCTCTTTGTGGGCGCTGGGATGAACCTAGGTTCTCTGCAAGAGCAGCCAGGGGTCTTAATTGCTGAGACATCTCTCTAGCCCCAATTTCTGTCCTACCCACTGAGCTGTCTGCTGAGCCCTCAAGTGATGTTTTTGAAATGTGTTCTGTAGACTGCAAATACTCTGAATGGGTTTAGTATGATTGCCTGGGCCAGAATGGTCCTGCCCTCCTGTGCGGCGGGGAATAAGAAGAGGAGGGCAGTCTGGAGACTCGGGGAAGCAGGGAGGGATGTCTGCTGCTTCTGGGCCGAAGTGAAGATACAGAGAATGTGTATTAATTAGAACTGTAAGGCAGCATGTGATGGGTTTCAGTATGGTGTTTTCACATGTACTCATCACCTTCTTGAGAACTGCTTGTGGCCTTGTTCTGCTGTTGGGGTAGTGGGCAGAGTGGCAGAAATTGCAGTTTTGTTGGTGAAGGAAGACAAGTATGTCAGGATCTAGATCCACATTACAGCCAGGGGACTTAGTGGTCAGACCCAACACGAACTTTGCTTACAGGGTAAGGATCGTGGTCTGCTGATTCCTAGTCATTGGCAGATGAGTAAATAAATGAGGTAATATGTGGAGACCTCACTAGAATGAGTAGTTTCATTAAATTAACAGCACTTGTTTTTAAATTATGAAGGTAATATAACATTGTTAAGGTATTTTGTGACATATACAACTGTAAAAAAATAAATTAGCCTGGCAGTGATAGCACATGCCTTCAAATCCCTCAGGAGACAGGCAGGTTGATCTCTGTGAGTTTGAGGACAGCCAAGGCTACACAAAGAAACTCTGTCTCCAAAACAGCACACCAATCAATCAATCAATCAATCAATAAAATAAATCAGCTTGTTGGGTCTGGTGTTAGGAGACAAGGCCAAGGAGACAAGAGACAGGGACAGAGGTAGAGTGGCTCGGGCCCAAGGGGACAGTGAGGCTCTTGGCTTTTGAAAACTGCCGTTAATAATCCATTTGAATGTGATATCTTGGGGATCAAAACCTGGCCTGACACAAGAAGTCGGAGAGAGCGAATATGGGGACCTTTGCCATTGTGGAGTGTGGAGCTGTTCTTTACCAGTGTTCTCTGTGTGAGCACGCCTCCATTTCTGCCCTCCTTTGCTGTTTACCTGGCCCAGTGGGAGACTGAATTCCAGACCCTAATCATGTGGATTTGGACCTGAGTCCAGATATTTTTGGGGAGGGTAACACAGAAAAGCAGTGGAAAGTGTGTGTGTGGTGGTGGTGGGGGAGTTGTTCATGTGAAGGCTGTAGGCAGCTGATCATTTTGAAGTAGCATTTGATGCTTGGGGACCTGCTGAGGCTTCACATTCTGGGGGTGAGGACAGTGATGGTGGGGGGTACAGGTGAGGAAGAAGTGTCAGGACTGCTGGAGCAGTGTACTCCAGTGCTGAGGATGGACCCATCCTGTGGGTGGACCCATCCTTGGGTACTAGCGGGTCTTATCTGGCCCAGGTGAAGCCGGGGAGCACTAGGACCCAGAGGCCAGCATGTTTCCTGACAGTCTAGAGCAGCACTAGCGCAGAGTGAGACTCATCAGCTGGCGAGCAGCGGGGTTCAGTGTCTCTGGGCGCAGGAACCCTTCCTTGGGCAGTGGAAGGGACTTAGTCCTCAGCCCCATCATTGCCCCTTCCCCTACCGAGGGAGGCCCACGGATGGAGGGAGGTCTGTGCCTGACGGCTGCTGAGCCGGTCCATGCAGGCCCATCACCCTGACCCCTCCTGCCTAGGTTTTTGCCTTTTCTCTCTGTCTTTGGCTAGCTGGGGGAGGGGGTAGAGTCCGGGTGAACAACATGGCCCAGAGCAAGAGGCACGCGTACAATCGGGTAAGTGGCCTCAGTCAATGTGGGGTGGCCCTGGGAGGGCTGCTGGAGCAGGCCTGGGTGCCTGTGGACATCACTTGTGTGGGGGCTGGGGAGACAGGCTGGCCCTCAGCTGAGGCACTCACACACTGGACTTCCGAGGAGCCTTTGGAGCTCTGATACTAGGAGGCTGGACAGGGCCCCCTCCCCTGAGTTGGACCCTAACTGGGGCCCTCTAGGCTTGACCTCTGATTCCAGCTGGTCTGGAGGCTAGGGATTTGTGAGGGGTCCAGTGTGTCTCTGACTGGGCTGTGGGTCAGAAGGCCTTGCAGTGAGGCCCTTTCCGTGTATATGCTCTGCTCTCTGTCCCTGCTCTCTTCTGCTGAGACAGCCTCCTGGTTCTGAGAGGTGTGTTGGGAGGTGTGGGAGGGTCTTGTCCGAGTTTGTGTCCAGCCTTGATGTCACTGGCCATTTCCTTTATTGTTAAGCCCATAGCGTCCACATTGTCCCAGGTATGATCTGAGGTCCCCACACCCCTAGGAGCTGTGTCCCCACCTTACTGGCTGGGCTTTTTGAGGAAGGGACTTAGCGAGTGACAGGCTGAGAGGTGTTTTGACTTCCCTGGCTCTGGCAGGGCTCCTTTCTGAAGCCAGCTGTGCTGAGTATGTGGGGGTATCAAGAAGAACCCCTGGATTCTTTAGACCCATGGGGTCACATTTCCTTACCTTATTTGTTTGCTGTAAGCTCTCTGGCTCATGGAACAGCTATTGCTAAAAATGGCTTAGGTGTGATTTTCTTCCAAATCCTGGTCTGATTTGGGACCTAATTTCATGTGTTCACTCATCACGGATATGTGAGAAGCAGAGAAGTTCCCAAGGACGGGTTTTTGTGTGTTCCCTTACCTGTCCTCGGAATGACGACGGAGCAGGGTCTGCAGACAGTGAGGGGCTAATTTGAGAAACTTTGTTTATTTGGCCTGTGTTTTCTTCTTGTGACAGCATGAACTGGGGAAGGATCTCCAGAGCCTGAGGGAGATAGAGCAGGACAAGGACCAGGAAGAGGGAGTGGATGGTGGATAGGTGGAGTCAGGAATGTCATTGTGGACATGTGGATGGAGTGACAGGAGTTGTATCCGGAAGGAGTGATGATGACTTGAGGGCCTGGAAGAAGGTTCAGTTCTGTGCCTGAAAAAAGAAGTCTAGTTGGACGTGTTGGTCTATGGCTGTGATCCCAGCATTCAGGAGGCTGGGGCAGGAGGATTGCAAGTTCCAGACCAGCCTAGGGTAATACTAACATTCTGTCTCAAAAGAACAATAACAAACATTTTAAAGTGTGCATGCACACACACACACACACACACACACACACACACACACACAAAAGTAGAAGAAAATTGGTGGAGTGGGGTGGAGAACCCAGAGAAGGGCATTTGAATCCCAAGGAAGACAGGACAGTGGAGAGGGCCACCACTGAGCCACAACTTTCTCAGCTCAGGGTTGTGGGGAACCTGGTCTGAATTGAGCTGTTTGCTTGTTCTTGCTTCCTCTGCCTGGGAGCAGTACACCCAAGCAGCAGCCATATGGTGCTGTTCAAAGATCTACCAAGGAATCCTGATTTGTTATACAATTTAAATTGTTAAGAATTCTAGGAGATTCTAGAGGATTTTGGAATATCTTTTAAATTCATTTTTATTTTTAAAGATTGTTGTTACTGTTCATTGTTGTGACATTTTTTTCCCTTGAGGTTCGTCTCACTTTAGACTAGGTTGAACTGGAACTCAACCATGTAGTTCAGGCTAGCCCCAGCTCATGGTAATCCTTTCTGAGCTTCTCAAGTGCTGGGATTACATGTGTGAGCCAGCAAAACAAGCTGTTTTTCTTGAAACAAGTTCTCATTATGTAGCCTAGGCTGGCCTTTAATTTATTATATATAGCCCGGGTTGGCCTCAATCTTATGGCTGTCCTCCTGCCTCAGCCTCCTGGGTGTTGAGATCCTAGGTGTAAGCCACTATACCTGACTTTAGGGAAATTTTGGACATGTCACTGATGTTTTTCAAAGGGCAATTTGTGGACTTACTTCACCCTAAGAATTATTAGAATTTTCCCAAGGGCCTGCCCTGAGAAAATCCCTCCCGAGGTCCTGGGGAAGACGCTACATCCGGTGTGGGGTTATCTGAGGGAAAGGAATCTGTGTACACCATGCTCTTATGTCCATGAACTTTATTTCTCTAAGACAGAGTTCTGTCTACAGCTTCAGTTCATCCCGACACTCAGGTCCTCTCTGTCCCTTCTTTTTCTGTCCCTCATAGCCCTAGTGATAACTAAGTCCATCCCGACACTCAGGTCCTCTCTGTCCCTTCTTTTTCTGCCCCTCATAGCCCTAGTGATAACCAAGCTCCTATGCTTTTGACCTCATCTTTGTCCCCCGTTCCTTCGTCCTCCATCTTTCTTTCCTTGCTCCTTACTCCTGGCTCTGAGACAACGCTACAAAAGATCTGCCTTGCCAGGTGGTGTGGCGCACATCTTTAATCCCAGCACTCGGGAGGCAGAGCCAGGTGGATCTCTGTGATTTCGAGGCCAGCCTGGTCTCCAGAGCGAGATCCGGGACAGGCACCAAAACTACACAGAGAAACCCTGCCTTGAAAAACAAAACAAACAAACAAACAAACAAAAAGATCTGCCTTACCATCTACAGAATCTCTGCCTTTTTCTCTTCTCTCCAGCCACGTGGCTCTGTCCACCATCTATAGAAACTGCCTTGTCCTGTCTCTCCCAGCCTGAATCTCTATAGTGTATTCTTGCAGCCCACTGTGAAGCATGGAGTTTAAGGAGATGACTTGTGGTGTTTTCTCAGTCCAGGATCATGTCTCCAGCCTCTGACTATGTATGTCTGTAATGTCTTTTTTCAGACTCCGAGTGCCAGCAGGATGAGTGCGGAAGCAGGTGCCCGGCCCCTGCGGGTAGGCTCCCGTGTAGAAGTGATTGGAAAAGGCCACCGAGGCACTGTGGCCTATGTTGGAGCCACACTCTTTGCCACTGGCAAATGGGTGGGCGTGATCCTGGATGAAGCAAAAGGCAAGAACGATGGCACTGTCCAGGGAAGGAAGTATTTCACATGTGATGAAGGCCATGGCATCTTCGTACGCCAATCCCAGGTAACTCACCGTGCGCGCATGTTTGTGTGTTTACGTGCCCGCGCACGCGTGTACATCTGTTGCTTGTGCCACTAGTGTGTAGGGACTCCATTTTCCTGGGTGGGACACAGGGCTATGGATGGGCGAAAGGGAAGTCACCCCACACTTGGGCTTGCTTGGGAGCTCAGAAGGGACCCATAGTACAGGCTTTCTTGATCTGACTGCAGAGTCTGTTCTTTGGCTTCAGATCCAAGTATTTGAAGATGGAGCAGATACTACTTCCCCAGAGACTCCTGACTCTTCTGCTTCAAAGGTCCTCAAGAGAGGTACTAGCTACACACCGAAGCTGCAGCTTCACACCCAAGTGTTCCGCCCATCTGCTACCAGCAGGGCGTCAGCTCTGTGCTCCCATCCCACTGAGGGGGTCTTTCCCTCGCCCTCTGTGTAAATGTACTTTGTTGCTGTTTGCTTTCTACAGAGGGAGCGGATGCAGCTGCAAAGACCAGCAAACTGGTGAGTGGTTTGGGGATGGGAGGGGGAAGACCCTCAGAGCGGTAGATGGGTTGGAACTGAACTAGCTGCCTAACCTCCCCAAGAAGGACATTTTCTGGGTATGAGTTGCCACATCGGGACTAGAATAAAGGTGGCAGGAAAAAGTGTTAGGGTCAAATAGGATTGAGCTGAGGGATTGGAAGGACAGGCCTAACCCAGGAGTGTAGCCAGCTTCCTACCTTCTGGTCTCCAAAGATGCCAAGACCTGAGGGGTTTAGGGCAGGGTAAGGTGGAGTGTAGCGGGAGAAGGAACTCTTCTGCTCACAAGTGTTATAAGATGCATACAGAGGGCCCTTTCCAGCTCCCTCTGCCTTTCCTCTGCAGAGGGTTGGGGGTAGCCCTCTGGCTTCTGTGAGCTGGGGTAAACATCCTAGAAGCTGGCCCTTGAGGGACCCCTTCTCTGCCCAGGGCCTGAAGCTTGCCCGACTTCCTCAGCCCTTGCCTGTGTTCACCTCAGTTGGTATTAACAGCGTGCACAGGATGTCTGGGCAGCAGGCTGCTCTCTAACTCTGCCCTTTCCTACTCCTCACGCAGCGGGGACTGAAGCCTAAGAAGGTGGTGTGTTTACTGTTGGTGTCTGGGTGGGAGGGTGGGCTGGGAGCCTGTCCTGCTCTCCTGCATGCTCCCCCACCCCCAGCTGCATGCACGTGTGTGACCATGGGGCTGGGATGGCTAGAGGGAATGGCAGCTTGTCCTCCCAAGTGCCTTTGAGGAGAACAAGGACATCAGGTTCGGGGAGCAGGCCAAGGCCGCACTCACTAGACAGTTCTGCCTGCTCTAGACCCCCCAGTTAGAGACTCCAGGTGCCCGATGGCGAAGCACAGTGTCTGGGTCTAGTGAGTTCTTACTTAGCCAGGCTTGAGGGGATGGCCGGGCATATTGGAGGAGCTGTGGAGAGCACCAGATGTAGACTGGTGTACAAGGAGGAGGGGTCAGACCACTGAAGAGCAGTCTGTCTGTCTGCCTTTGAATCAGTGCTGCCACAGTACCCGCCTTGCTCTGCCAGTGCCTTTCACTGACCCCTCACCTAGTATGTGTCTGGGCCCCCACCCCACCCCAGGGTCTTGACCGTGCCACACACCCCCCCTTCCACAGACTTTTCTTTAGGTCTTTTGAGAGGGTCTCATTTCGTAGCTCATACTAGTCTGGAACTCACTATGTAGACCAGGCTAGCCTAGAACTTGTGGCAGTCCTGCCTCAGCCTCTTTAGTGCTGGGATTCCATGTGGACACCACCATACCTAGCTCCTCTCCATGGACTTTTAAACATTTCGTTTGCTGCCATGACCTCTTCCTCACACCAGCCCTTGCCTTGGGCCTCTGCCCGAGTTCTTTCTGCCCTGCATGTGCCTGTCTGAGCCATGTGTGCAGTACTGTGAGCTCCTTGGCGCCAGGCTGCCTCAGGCCTCGCTGATGTTGCACGGGAAGCTTCTGGATTGGGACTGTGGGAAGGGGGAAGAGAGCACCTTTTCAACTCCTGGTGGGCCTCGAAAAAACTTGGGAGTCTCACCATGGTACTTGTTTTTGATCCTGGGTCCTGGCTCCTGGTAGGAGTAGGATTCTAAGGCAGATAATGCTGTAAAGAATGCTGGGCACATTCCAGATGCATGGGGACTTGCTACATCCCTTGATTTCTGTCCTGTGATTGGTGCTCCAGTTTCACGTCAGGTCCCTGAAGAGAGAAGAGCGTGAAGCTGCTGTAGTGTGTGAGACTGGAAGAGTTGTGGCTGCAGGCTGACATGACCCTGGTGGGGTGTGAGCAATGCCTGTGTCCTGGTGAAAAGTGACAGTTAAAGCAGATCATTTAGCCAGAGTTGCCCCTGGCATCCCACACAGAACAGGGAGCTAGATCCAGATCAAAAACCGGTGAATGTGTGTTTATGTGTATGGGTGTTTTGCTTCTGTGTATGTTAGTACACCATGTCTGAGCAGGGCCTGTGGAGGCCAGAAGAGGGTGATGGATGCCCCTGGGACTGGAGTTACAGATTGTTGTGAGCCACCAAGTGAGTGCTTGGAATTCAAACTGAGTTCTCTGTAAGAGCAGCCAAGGCTCTTTAACCTCTGAACCATTAGCTCCCAAAACGAGTGTTTTGAGAGGGAGGCAGGACAGAACATGGGTGCCTCTAAAAATACCCTCCCTTTCTAGAAAGCTTTAGACACAGGCTTTCATCTCTGGATAGCTTGGAGAGGTGAGGGAAGTGCCCAACACTGTTATTAGAGCTGTTGCTGCTGCCAGTGGCATGTCCCAGGACTCCCTAATCACTGTGTACTCTTCAGAGCTGGAGCTGGGTGCTGGAGGGGTGCTCTGACTACGTGTTCCTGATAAGAGACGTTTGTGTAAGAGAAGTGGACGTGATGAGGTTGTCAGGGGCCGGAATTAATTATGAGAAGTTAATGGAGCCGACAGGCCCTCTGTTCCTGTCCACAAATTCCCTGGCTCCATGAGGTACCATTTCTGCAATGGCCCCTGGCCCAGCTTTTTGAAGCAGTCTTGGAGGTGGAAGTGAAGAAGAGGGCGGAGCTAGAACCTTGTGTTTGATGGGGAGGAAGCTCAGCTTTGCGCAGGATTTAGTTCCATCCGGAGGAGGAGGAGGAGGAGCCACGGGTTCTGGGTGGTTGCTAGGTGACCTAGGACTGGTAGCTCCACCCCCATGGAGCTGAGGAGGGTGGGTGCATGACGTCAGGTGGAGCTGCTGCTGCTGCGGCCACTGAGGCTGCCATCAGCTTAAGCTGGCGACCTGGGCCAAGCAAGGCTCCGGAGCCTGCTGGAGCCCGCGGGAGCTCGCAATCGTCTGCTGTCTTGCTGCGCACCTGCCAGGGCCTCCGTGTCACCACAGCAGCCTTTTGCGGCCCGGAAGCTGAGGCTGCATTGTTGGGATCTGATGCACTAATCTCCTGTCTCCGCCGCCTTTCCCTCCCTCCCTCCCTTCGTCTGTCTTTCCTCCCTGGTTTGTCTGCCCTCCTCGGTCCATCCCTCTCTTTCCTCTTCCTTGCTTTCTGTGGTTTTCCGCAATGATGAGACAGGCACCGACAGCCCGAAAGGTACTTGCTTGCTCTGGTCCTGCTGCCGGGTTGCCAGGGCGATGGAAGCAGGCTGCTGGGGTGGGGGTGGGGGCTGATTGATTTCATCAGTCTACCTGGCTGGGGGAGGAGGGCAAGGATGAAGGAGAGGGGGGCAGGGAGAGGTGTGTGTCACTACTGTGCCCCACCCCTGGACATCTGTTTCTTGATCTACTTGCTTTGGGCTCAGATTGAGTCTTCCAGGCCTTATACCCAGTGGTCTCAGGCTTGGGCTTCAGGTAGTCTTTACTGCAGGCACACTTGGGAGGGTTTCCTGGGGTCCAGCCTGAGGCAGCAGCAGGCTAGGTCTATCAGTGCTTGAAGCAGGCCTACTTACCAACCTTTGCTTGTTCTCCCAGCATCCGCCTCCCCAGAGTTTGTGCTAGGGAGTTAATCAGGGTAGGACGGGGACCCACAACTGTGGTGAACTAGTCCTGACTAGAGGGTGGACATTGGTCTTCTTGGACTTAGTGTCTGCTGAAAACAGAGCTCAAGCTGAATCTTGTCTCTGCGAGAGCCCTGAGGCACAGCCAGCAAGCCTCTGGGAGTTGGGGCTAATTGCCCCTTTGCCACTCCAAAATACCCCAGAGGCCTCCTGGGTTGCTTTTGGAAGATGGATCCTGAGTGCTCTGCCCACCCCCTTGCTCTCCTCCAGCTGGGAGGGTTACTTTGCTGAGCTGTGGGCTTTTACTGATGCAGTATTTGGAGTCCTGACACCTGAGCCCTCTGCCTTAGGGATGGGGCCTGCTGCAGGGCCTGGACCTGAGGGGCGGGGACGGACACACACACACACACACACACACACACACACACACACACGAGATAGCCTTGTTCTGCCTTCAGGATCTGAGTTCCTGTTTCTGAGTGTATCATGGGCCAGGTCCTAGGGTGTCCTCTCTAGAGTCTAGCACTTGATGATTTGGGACGGTCCTTGGGAGTGGTGTCTGGGCGGGGCCTCTAGGCTGGAGTGGGAGATCCCTCACAGAAGGACAGTCTCTGGAGACCTTCCTGCCAGCTGCTGCCTTTGCTCTGCTGTGGCTCAGCCTAGGGGCAGGACTTCTGGGATCTGCAGGGTATCTGAAGGGGTGAGGCCTGCAGGGGTTGGTTAAATGAGTGCAGGACAGGGCAGCGGGAGCTGGGAGTTCCTGGAGTAGGTATGGTGACTCCTGAGGGAGGCAGTGGGATGGTGGGGCTGGCCCTGTCTGTTGCTGCTGCTCCTCTCATTGCTACCTCTGTCCTCCTGCCGTGGCCCTCTCTTTCCTGACTCCTTCTCTTCTGGCTCCTGTTGCCTGTCCAGACCACAACCCGACGGCCCAAGGTGAGAACAAGCAGGTCTCCGTAAGCCACTGCTGAGTGCACACACGTTTCAGGCATGTGCATGTATGTGGCCATGCATGCTAGCAAGTAAACGTTGGTTACAGTGTACGAAGGGTTCTCTTTGAGGGAGAAGAGCAGCTCGAGGCTGGTAACTGGACCCTCCTGGGGAAATGATTTCTCATCTTTTTTAAAGGTTTATTTTTATTTTATGTGTATGAATGTTGCCTGCATGTATGTCCGTATGTATGTGTACCATATGTGTGCCCTCAGAGAGGGTGTCAGATCTGCTGGGAGTTGTCATGTGAGGGCTGGGAATCAAACCCGGGTCCTCTGGAGAGCAGCCAGAACTCTTAACTGCTGAGCCACCTTCCAGCCCTGGCAACTTCTAATCCTTAAGAGGCCATCTTAGCCAGTAGGTTGAGTAGGGAAGAGCAGTAAGAGGGCCTGCAGCTAATCAAGACAGGTTTGAGCATCTTTAAAGGTGAGATTAGAAGAGGTGAGGATCTTGGCATGCACAGTATCTGAGTGAGGGGGTGAGTATCTGAAGGCCTCGGGCTGGGAGTGTTGGTGGGTACTCTGTGGTTTCTACATGTCTGCTCACCAGGGGAACTTTGGGGTTCAGCGTTGCCAGAGCGGCACTGTCTACTCCTGGGTTTGTGACTTCCTGGAAGCTAACCAGCTCCCCACTCCAGGGTATAGGGGCCTGGATACTGTTACTTAACTAGAGCTTTGTCCTGGGGAGGAAGTACACTCTACTTGCCTTGTTTCCAGGGTGGTCTATCTACAGTTCCCAACTCAGCCCAGTAGCCTCTAGGATCCCTTGACGTAGACCAAAGGAGTGATACTCAGCTCGACTCCCAGACTGAGTAGCGCTTACCAGGGGAGCAGGCTTGACACCACATTTTTGTTCCAGCCCTCTGAGAATGTGACAATTGAGAACAATCTCTAATCTGTTCTTGGCTTCTGGGAATGACATTGAGGCACTTTTTCTCTGCTGGGGGAGTTGGACATGGGCCCAGCACAAGGATGGGAATGGGAGGATTAAGAAGTTGCTAGAATGATCACGTGTGGGGTCCAGAGGGGAGTTCTGGGGAGTAAGATCCTGCTCTGAAGGTTAATGGCAGAGCGAGGAGAGTGTGGTCACACTGCCAAGGGAGGAACTTACAATCTTCTGTCCCCCGTCCTTCCTCCTTTTCCCTACTGTCCTTTGTCCTGTGCCTTTGGACTCTGTCTGTCTGTCTGTCCCTCCACATCTGTGGTCTCGTTGTGTTTTCTTCTCCGCTGTCTTCTGTCTCCTCTACTCCATCCCTGCTCGGCCTCTTCTTCTGCATCCCATGTTCTCTGCCCTCTGTGGCCTGCCCTTTCCTCTCACAGCCTACTCGCCCAGCCAGTACGGGGGTGTCGGGGGCCAGTAGCTCCCTGGGCCCCTCTGGATCAGCATCAGCCGGTGAACTAAGCAGCAGTGAGCCCAGCACCCCAGCTCAGACTCCGCTGGCAGCACCCATCATTCCCACACCAGCCCTCACCTCTCCTGGAGCAGCACCCCCACTTCCTTCTCCCTCGAAGGTAAGGGTAGAGTCAAGGCGCCCAGGGACCTGTGACCCCTGGCCAGGTGCTGGAAGCGTCCCCAGGGTTGGGGACGACCTAGGCCTGGAATCAGAAAGCACTAGTATAGACGAATGTGTGGCTCTCCCTCTCGGCTGAGCTGTCCTTTCCTGCCTGCCTTTACACCTACTCCGTAATGGCGTGCCACGTCTTCCTCTTAGATGTCCCTGTGCCGCTGGCTCTTGATGCTCAGTCCAGGAGATGTTTCCGTACATTCTTGTCTTGGCTACAGCTCAGTTTTGTTAGGGTGGGCCAGGGACTGTGCACAAAGCATGGAGCTCCTCTTGGCAGGAGGAGGAAGGGCTGAGGGCCCAGGTGCGGGACCTGGAGGAGAAACTGGAGACTCTGCGTCTGAAGCGGTCAGAAGACAAGGCGAAGCTGAAAGAGCTGGAGAAGCACAAGATCCAGCTGGAGCAGGTGCAGGAATGGAAGAGCAAAATGCAGGAGCAGCAGGCAGACCTGCAGCGGCGCCTCAAAGAGGCGCGGAAGGTGGGCCTTGGGATGAAGCTGGTGCCGGGGAGGTGAGGGGCCAGGCTGCAATGTAGGGTGCCTCGGGAGAAAGGGCAGCAAGGGACTCACTCCGCTCCGGCTCCGCCTACCTCCAACCTCCAGGAAGCCAAGGAGGCGCTGGAGGCAAAGGAGCGCTACATGGAGGAGATGGCAGACACAGCTGATGCCATTGAGATGGCCACTCTGGACAAGGAGATGGCTGAAGAGCGGGCTGAGTCTCTGCAGCAGGAGGTGGAGGCACTGAAGGAACGTGTGGATGAGCTCACCACAGACTTGGAGATCCTCAAGGCTGAGATTGAAGAGAAAGGTAAGGGACCAGGACCAGTGGGGGCCAGCTGGTGGAGTAGGACCAGCATGAACACACTGCCACCCTTACAGGCTCAGACGGGGCGGCATCCAGCTACCAGCTCAAGCAGCTAGAGGAGCAGAATGCCCGCCTAAAGGACGCCCTGGTGAGGTAGGCCTCCCTCTGGCCCTCTCCTGCCTCGAGTGTCCGAATACTCGTCACTTGTGATTGACACGTGCTTTCTGCCATCCCTCTTCTCTCTGGCTCCCTCCCTTGCTCCTTCCACTTCTCCACAGGATGCGAGATCTCTCTTCCTCAGAGAAGCAGGAGCATGTGAAGCTCCAGAAGCTCATGGAGAAGAAGAACCAGGAGCTGGAGGTTGTGAGGCAGCAGCGGGAGCGTCTTCAGGAGGAGCTGAGCCAGGCGGAGAGCACCATTGATGAGCTTAAGGAGCAGGTCTGACACAGCCCTGCCCAGGCCCCTAGACCATGCTCTGCTGCCCTGTCCCTCCAGGCCCTTACAGCAGCACTTCTCCCTGACCGTCACCTTAACACAGGTCGACGCTGCGCTGGGTGCTGAGGAGATGGTGGAGATGCTGACTGACCGGAACCTGAATCTAGAAGAGAAAGTTCGGGAACTGCGGGAGACCGTGGGGGATTTGGTAAGAGAAGAGCAAATCCCTGACTTCTGACCCTGGTGGAGAGTATTTGGAAGGGACCTTCTGAGAGAGATTGACATCAGACCCTTGACCTTTGAGCAGGGGTTGTGGTAAGGGAAACATTCTGGCCCTGCCATCCTGACTCTGCCTGTGCCCTCTCCCAACTTTGTGGCATCCAGGAAGCAATGAACGAGATGAATGATGAGCTGCAGGAGAATGCACGTGAGACAGAGCTGGAGCTCCGTGAGCAGCTGGACATGGCAGGAGCCCGAGTTCGGGAGGCCCAGAAGCGTGTGGAAGCAGCCCAGGAGACAGTTGCGGACTATCAGCAGACCATCAAGAAGTACCGCCAGTTGACCGCACACCTGCAGGTGCCTGCCTCGCCCCTGCTCCCTCCTCCCTGCTCACGATGATCGTGCTCGGTCCCAGGACCCACTGTGCTCCACTGTCTGCCCTCACTCAGGATGTCAACCGGGAGCTGACAAACCAGCAGGAAGCGTCTGTGGAGAGACAGCAGCAGCCACCGCCCGAGACGTTCGATTTCAAAATCAAGTTCGCCGAGACCAAGGCTCATGCCAAGGTCAGAAGAGTGGGCCCCCTGAAGTCGGGTGTTAGAGAGCCCAGCCTGGGGGCAGCAATGGGCTGACATGGTGTGGGTTCTGGACTCAGGGTGCTTTGTGTGGTAGCTGTGGAAGAATTCTGGCCTGGGCTTATCTTAGAGACAAAGGCCCTGGTGAAGCAAGTCATGGTGGTTCTGCAGCTTTGTGTTCGGGCTGAGCCTCCTCCCTGTCCACCCTGCAGGCCATTGAGATGGAGTTGAGACAGATGGAGGTGGCCCAGGCCAACCGGCACATGTCCCTGCTCACGGCCTTCATGCCTGACAGCTTCCTTCGGCCAGGCGGAGACCACGACTGTGTCCTGGTGCTGCTGCTCATGCCCCGCCTCATATGCAAGGTAAGGCCAGTCAGTCTCACGTGCAGCAGCAGAACCTGCTAAACTTGGTGTGAGCCAGCATGGAGGACGGGAACGGAAGGCAGCAGGCACCGTCTGCCCCAGAGCTTACAAGGTCGTGGAGGTACGCTCAGGCAGCAAGGTCTCAGTGAATCCAGAGCCCGCTGCCACATTGGGCTCTGCATTCCGTCCACCAACTGCAGTTCAGAAATGCTCGGAGAAAAACCTTGTGTGTGTACAGTTGTTTTGTCATGGTTTCCTGAAGAATCCAGTGTAGCCGTGGCACCACTTAGCTTGTGTTAGGTGTTATCAGTATCCTAGAGGTGGTTTAATGTATACAGGAGTGTGCACATAGTTGACATGCAGCTCCTGTGATTTAACATGAGGTACTCAAACATCGTTTGTTAGCGTATACAGGAGGGGTCTGGAAGCAGTCCCCTCCAGATAGGAGCAACTGTCCGGGAAAGAGAAGTAGCCTTCTTGTGAGGCAGTTGCAGGTCCGTTTTAGGCGAAGGTGAAGGTTACTGAAGGAACAACATTTAGGCCAGAGGTAGCCAGGGGTTAGCTAGGGGCTAAATGGCAGATTTTGAGTGCAGCAGCTTTATGCCACCTGGTTCTACTGCCCTCCAGTCTCTTGGCCATTCCTAAGCTGCTGGCACCGTGACCCCGCTCCTCTGGGAACCTCCCGCCAGTCTGGGAGCTGTTTCTGCTTCTCTTCCGTGTGTGTCCACACCCTGCACATAGTTGTTTAGCTGGGTCCTGGGTTCCTGGGTCTGTGTTCTTTGTCCTCTTCTCCCGGTTCCAGGACCCTGGTCTTCTTCCTACAGGCAGAGCTCATCCGGAAGCAGGCCCAGGAGAAGTTTGACCTCAGCGAGAACTGTTCTGAGCGGCCTGGGCTCCGAGGAGCTGCTGGGGAGCAGCTGAGCTTTGCTGCGGGCCTGGTGTACTCGCTGAGTCTGCTGCAGGCCACGCTGCACCGCTATGAGCAGTAAGAGACACCTCCTCCTCCCCTGCACCCTGGCCGCGGGTCCAGGATTGGCCGCACGGAGACGTTGTCTGGAGACCTTGGCCTCACAGAGCCCTTCTCTGGTCTTTAGTGCCCTCTCCCAGTGCAACGTGGACGTGTATAAGAAGGTGGGCAGCCTCTACCCTGAGATGAGTGCCCACGAACGCTCCTTAGATTTCCTCATTGAGCTGCTGCACAAGGATCAGCTGGACGAGACTGTCAACGTGGAGCCCCTCACCAAGGCCATCAAGTACTACCAGGTCTGGGGCCAGAATCCAGGCTTGGGGAAGCGGCAGGGCAGGAGGGGACGTCTACCCAATGGGAGTTACTGCCAGGGTATACAAGGTTTTATATCTGGAGTTGGCTGCTCGAGACCCAGTTTGCTCTGGTTTTGTTTTTATTGTTGTTTGGGGTAGGTTTGTTGTTGGTGGAGGAGATAGGCCTAGTTTTTTTGTTTTATTCTTTTGAGACTGGGTCTCATGTAACCCAGGCTGACCTTAAACTTGCTATGTAGCCAACGATAACCTTGAACTCCTGATCCTCCTGCCTCCATCCCAAATGCTGGGATAATAGGTTTGTGCTATCATGTCTGGATTAAAAAAAAAAAAATCTGTGTGTGTAGTGTATGTGCATGTATGTGTGTCTGCATGCCAGTGTCCATGTAGAGGTCATAGGACAGCGCGAGGAAGTTAACTCTTTTCTCCCACCGCGTGGGTCTTGAGGATTGAGCTCTGGTTGCTTGGCTTGTGAGCAGGTGTCTTTCCTGCTTAGCTATCTCACTGTCGTTTTTATAAGACAGCGTCTCCCTGTAGCTCAGGCTGGCCTTGACCTCTGATGCTTCTGTGTGCCTCCCCAGTGCTAGGATCATGGGCCCGCACCACCAAATGAGAACCATCCCAGTTCTCATTTGCTCTGATGTGAACTTGCCTGGGGATGCGGCCGCCTGGAGGTTTTGGAAGGTTTTGTACCTCTGAAGACCGCAGTGTCCAGGGCTCAAACTCTAGTTTGGGAAGAGGACAGTCTCTCAGCCCTGGCCCTTCTGTAGGCTAAAGGCCGTCTCTGTGTCGTTCCTCCTCAGCATCTGTACAGCATCCACCTTGCCGAACAGCCCGAGGATTCCACCATGCAGCTGGCTGACCACATCAAGGTGACATGTGTAGACCGTGATTAAGGTTGCTGTAGGGATGAGGGAAGGAAGTCGGGTCAGAGGTCAGTGACGGTAGAGGACCCCTGTGTGTGTGTACGGTCATCAGAGGGCGGGACTTCTTAGAGAGGATGATGGGACAGAAGAGCTCACATTAGCGGCTAAGACCACATGTTTCTCTTTGCACAGTTCACCCAGAGTGCCCTGGACTGTATGGGCGTGGAGGTGGGGCGGCTGCGTGCCTTCCTGCAGGTGAGGCACACCTAGATCTGAGGGGTCTTTCTGTGCCTCCCCCACCTCCCCTCGTGCTGACCTGGCTCGGCCTGGCTCCTTTTCCTGTGTAGGGTGGGCAGGAGGCAACAGATATTGCTCTTCTTCTCCGAGACCTGGAAACATCATGCAGTGACATCCGCCAGTTCTGCAAGAAGATCCGAAGGCGAATGCCAGGGACAGATGCTCCTGGGATCCCAGCAGCACTGGCCTTTGGACCACAGGTTTTGGGCTGAGAGTGTGAGGGAAGGAAGCTTAGCAGAAACGGGAGGGGCCTATATCACCTAAAGCTCTGGATCTGTCAGGGCCTGGATTGGGAAGCGAGGAACTCTAATGCTGGACCAGGTGGGCTCTTGACTTTAGCCTGTCACGCAGGTATCCGACACACTCCTCGACTGCAGGAAGCACTTGACGTGGGTGGTGGCTGTTCTGCAGGAGGTGGCGGCTGCCGCCGCCCAGCTTATTGCCCCCCTGGCAGAGAATGAAGGGCTCCCTGTGGCTGCGCTGGAGGAGCTGGCTTTCAAAGCCAGCGAGCAGGTTGGCCTGGAACCTTGGGCTGTGGGGCTGGAGGAGGCAGAGGCCGTCGCGGGCCTTCCTTTCACGCTTGCTCTTGGCTCCCGCAGATCTACGGGAGCCCCTCCAGCAGCCCCTATGAGTGTCTGCGCCAGTCATGTACCATCCTCATCAGCACGATGAACAAGCTGGCCACAGCCATGCAGGAGGGCGAGTACGACGCAGAGCGGCCACCCAGCAAGGTAGGTGGGGTCCTGGGGACCCAGGGACCCGCAGGGGTGCAACTTGCGGAGCTGCCCCGGTTGTGGAGGGCGAGGAGTCTGGAGGGAGGAGCATCCTGTGACTGGATGTCTCTGAAAGGAGGGCACTAGTGGCCTCTACCTCGGCCTCCAGCCTCTGACCCACCCTGTCCTTTAGCCTCCTCCGGTTGAACTTCGGGCTGCAGCCCTGCGGGCAGAGATCACGGATGCTGAAGGTCTGGGTTTGAAGCTTGAAGACCGAGAGACAGTTATCAAGGAGTTAAAGAAGTCGCTCAAGATTAAGGTGCGGAGGCCTGGAGAGATGGACTGTGGTTAAGAGCACTGGCTGCTCTCGAGGGGACCCTGATTTGATTCCCAGCACCCACAGGGTGGCTCACAACCACCTTTAACTCTAGTCCTAGGTTTCCAATGTCCTCTTCCGGCCTCTGAGGGCACCAGGCACACACATGGTACACAGACATACATGTAGTCAAAACACCCATACACACAACACTAATTAATTAGAAAATTAAGCTGAAGGCTAGGAGGTGTGGCAGGACTGGGCAGCAGCAGGTGCCGGCAGTGGGGATCAGGGTGGCGTGGGAGTCAAGGAAAGAGGTGGGGCCTGCAGCTAGGGGTCATCAGGGAGGGAGCCCCACATCCCATAGCCTGACCCAGTCCTGGGGCTCTGGGGAGGGTGTGGGGAACTAGAAGTGTGACCTCGTCCAGGGGGAGGAGCTGAGTGAGGCCAACGTGCGGCTGAGCCTCTTGGAGAAGAAGCTGGACAGCGCTGCCAAGGATGCAGACGAGCGCATCGAGAAAGTCCAGACTCGGCTGGAGGAGACTCAGACCCTGCTGCGGAAGAAGGAGAAGTCAGGCACCATCCCTGGGGCCCGGAGTCCTCCACGCTCTCTCCTGTCGGCCGCCCTCTGTTGCTAGTGACTCCTTTGTCCTTGTAGTCTGACTGCCCATCCCCCCCAGTCCGCTCCACTGATTGCTCCGACTGTAGCTGGGGTTGCCTCTAAGGGCCGCTGTCAGGGTGAAGAGAGTCCTGTGGGGCTGTGAGGAAGGGACAGGCCCGAGCCCAGGTTCTCTTCCACAGAGACTTCGAGGAGACTATGGATGCGCTCCAGGCTGACATCGACCAGCTGGAGGCCGAGAAGGCCGAACTAAAGCAGCGGCTGAGCAGCCAGTCCAAGCGCACAATTGAGGGGCTCCGGGGCCCCCCTCCCTCAGGCATCGCTACCCTGGTCTCTGGCATTGCTGGTGGTGAGTACAGTGGCCCAGAGGAGACTGGAGCGTTCCCCATGCAGCTGCTCTTGGAGAGAAGCAGGAGGAACCCCTCGCCAAGGGCTTCCTGCACTGCACTCACGGGCCGTTCTCTCTGTCTCTCTCGTTCTCTCTCGGTGCCTCGGCCTGCCTCGTCCACCTTTGCTCTCCCTCACTCCGCTCTCGCCCCGAGGCAGAGGCAGGTTCTTAGAGAGGAGGTTTTGGCGTTGAGGAAAGGGTCTTGTGCATGTCATGTCCAGAGTCCTTTGTTTCGCCCTGCACCCCCACATCGTCTAACCCCCTCTCTCTCTCTCTGCTTCCCCACGGGCTTTCCTGCACACAGAAGAACAGCAGCGAGGTAGAGACTCCCCCCTGCTGGGGTTTCCCAAGGCCACTGGGACTGGGAACAGCATGAGGCTTCTCCCCATGAGCCTTCAGAAGTGGGGGAGGGAGGGAGGAAAAGGGAGGAGCCAAGTTTTCAACCTCTGCAGCCAGGGCTGATGACGTCCCGTGTGATCTTCACAGGGGGCACTCCTGGGCAGGCTCCCGGCGCCTTGTCAGGCCCGGGGCTGGTGAAGGACTCACCACTGCTGCTTCAGCAGATCTCTGCCATGAGGCTGCACATCTCTCAGCTCCAGCATGAGAACAGCATCCTCAAAGTAAGGCACTCACGGGGAACCTGGGGCTGGAGCTTGGCTGGAGCTTGGGCATGCCTGCCCACTGATGGGTGGCAGAGGCTACCTCCCACCTCTCACCACTACTTCTGTGCCCTCCCTCCCACATCCTGACAGGGAGCCCAGATGAAGGCGTCCTTGGCCGCTCTGCCCCCTCTGCATGTTGCAAAGCTTTCCCTCCCACCCCACGAGGGCCCTGGTGGCGAGCTGGTGGATGGGGCTCTGTATCGCAAGACCAGCCAGCTGTTGGAGACGCTGAATCAGCTGAGCACGCACACCCATGTAGTAGACATCACTCGAGCCAGTCCAGGTGTGTGCCCTCCACTGTGAGAAGATGGCTGCGGCCTCCGCCTTTCCCCAAGGCCCTTCTAGCAGTGTTCTTTGACCTCAGAGTTCTGTTTCCCTGACTTTACTCATATCCTCTCTTCATATCCCCCTACCCATCTCTCCTTCCTTTCTTCTCTACTGAGATTGAACTGAAGGCCTCGAGCTTGCTAGACTAATGCTCTGTAGCACCAGATTTTTACTTTTGAAGTTTTTGTTTGTTTTGTTCTTTGAGACAGGGTTCCTCTGTATAGCCCTGGCTGTCCTGGAACTTGCTCTGTAGACCAGGCTGGCCTCAAACTCAGTGATCCACCTGCCTCTGCCTCCCTGAGCACTGGGATTAAAAGCATGCCTTAACATGCCTGGCACTTTTTAAAATTTTTTTATGTTTAGTTTTGAGACAAGGTCTCAGTAAGTTGCCCAGGCAGGCCTTGAACTCCCTATCATCTTATCCAGTCTCCCCGTAGCTGGGGTTCTAGGCTTTCCCACCAGACCCAGTTCGCACTTTATCTCTGAAGTGCCTGTGCTATGTGGGTCCAGTACCAGTGCTGTGACCATGTAGTTCAGCTGCTCGGAGGGACCACAGCATCCTCAGCATCCCTCCCTCTTCACAGCTGCCAAGAGCCCATCAGCTCAGCTTATGGAACAAGTGATTCAGCTCAAGTCCCTGAGCGACACCATCGAGAGGCTCAAGGTCGGTCCCCTGCCTTCCCACACTGAGCTCTCTTGGCTCACCCCTGGGGAGAGGCAGGCACTTGTGGGGTCTCTCTGGACCTGCTCCATGCTTGAGGCACATTGGGGAGCCGGTGGGAGGGAAGGGGGACTTCTCACCAAAGTGCCTGCGTGGGATCCTCTTTAGGCTGGTGAACCACCAGTGCTGGCCCAGCAGTTCTGTAGGATGTGCGGCTGCAGTTTCTGCCAGCTGAGATCAGGAGAGGGCAGAGTATTTGCCGGAGGTTGCTTAGAGGCCAGGGAAGCTGAGCTAGGCCTTAGAGAGAGAAGGGGTGCAAAGCATGGAGGGATGCTGGACAGGGACTGGGTTAGAGACAAGAGCCAAAGTGTAGTGATAGAAAGCTAAGTCCCCTGAAACTAGTGTCTCTGTGAAGCTGGGCAGGTCTCGAACTACCCGCCGGGTCCCCTGAATGACCCTGTCTCCTCCTCCCCCTCCTCCTCCCCAGGATGAGGTCCTCAAGGAGACAGTAACTCAGCGTCCCGGAGCTACGGTCCCCACTGACTTTGCCACCTTCCCTTCATCAGCCTTCCTCAGGGTAAGGGGGCATGCGGTGCAGGATGGGGGCACTGTGCTGGGTGCCCCGTGGGTTCTCCCCCTCTTCCTGGGACTTGAAGAGGCCTCTGGAGTCGCAGGCCCAGCCGCACACCTTACTCTCCCTGGCAGGGCCAAGTCTTACCTGCCCAGACCCCCAGAGTGCTCTCAACACTTAGAGACTGGACTATCCCAGCACATAAGTCACACCTGCCCTGACTCTTATGCCGGGAGGGACTCAGATTACCTCGTTAGACTCAACTCCCGTTCTAATTTCAAAGATGTCACTGTGGTGTCAGAACCCAGAAGCCTCAGTTTCCAGGGGCTGCCAGTGCCAGTACCCAAGGACCCTTCAGTGGCCCATAATCAAGTCAGCCCTGACCTGAGGTCCTCTTTCTGTTCCCAACACAAGGCCAAGGAGGAGCAGCAAGACGACACAGTCTACATGGGCAAAGTGACCTTCTCGTGTGCAGCAGGCCTAGGACAGCGACACCGGCTGGTGCTGACCCAGGAGCAGCTGCACCAGCTTCACAGCCGCCTCATCTCCTAAGCACGCCTTCCCTGCTGTCCCCTTTGACCCTCGGCCCCCTGGCACCACGGTCCAGTGCACAGCCACCTCAGCCCCTCCTAGGTTGAACCGTGGGCTAAAGCTCTCGCCTGGGTCAGCTCTGCCAGGTCTGGTCAGGGTCCTGCTGCTTCCATAATCTGGGTTTGCCTATCCACCCCTGGCCTCTTCCTTAATTTGCTGTTCAGCTGCTCCCTCTTTCCTGAGGGGCCTCAGGGTATTGGGGGGGCATTGGAGCAGGGGCTGATACCCCTCCACTAAAGATGGAGTGAGGTCGCCCTGACTGGGGACTTCACCCTTGATTAAAGCATCTTCTACTTCACCGCTTTCTGTGTGGTCCTGATGGGACTTGGGCCAGCTGGTTCAGAACGGGTGGAGGAGGATTGCCTGAGAAACTGGATGGGCCAAGGCCTGGTGATAGATGAGACTGTGCCCTCAAAACATGTGCAGTAAGCTACCCTGAGCGGAAGGGCAAGGGGCACTCAGTGGGAGGGTGGGAGCCCTGTGGAAGCCCCGTTCAGTCTGTTCACTCCCACTTCCTGAAGCTGGAGGGATCCGGTCTTTCTGATGCATTGACCATTATCTTTCCATTGGATGTGGCGTTCTCAGATTAACACTGCACCAGGGAAACTGAGGCAGCAGAGCAGTAAGAAACAATGCAAGTCACAAAACTTGTGCCAAAACTCACATCAGTGTCATGGGAGCTGCTGCTGTGAATTCTTGGAATTTCTGGTCTTGATCTAGACCTGTTGAAGTACTTCCAGGAGGGAGACTCCCTGGGCCTGGTGGCATTCTAGAACTTGAGAGCTTAGTCCAGGTGTTTACTGACCAGCTCTTTGAGGTGTTCTCTCATTGCCCACATGGGGAAAGGTGTTCTTAAGAGGCCTGGTTGAGGTGGGCTAGGCTCTGTACTCAGGAGTGGGGCATCACTGGAGGGGAAGTAGCAGGTGGGGAGGGAGCCCAGGGGCCTCATTTGCCATCAACACCCTCTAGGAAGGTTGATGGATTGTGGGATTTGAATACCCTGTCTCTGGCCTTTCTTGCTAGGGTTTTGGGAAAGTCCGTTAGGTAACTGCTCGGTACTCTCAAGGATAGTACATGCCATTTTAGATGCTAAGACTTGACATGCTATGTACCAGGGAAGCCTGGGATGTAGGGCTGGGTTGCCACAGAACTAGTGACAAGGGTTGGTTGTGTGTGTGTGTGTGTGTGTGTGTGTGTGTGTGTGTGTGTGTGTGTGTAGGCCAGAGAACAAACTCAGGAGCGGCCCACCTTGTTTTTTGGGGGCAGGATCTTTCACTGGGATTTTGGGCTTGTTGATGAAGGAACTGTGGCTGGCCAGAGAGCTCAGGGATGGGTTACAAGCTCACACCGCACCTGTCTCTTACTGGAACTCAAACTCAACTGAGTTCAGTTCACAGCAACTGAGCCACCTTCCCAGCCCCTAAGTCTGTCCATTTTCAAATGCGCTTCTATGGACTGCATGCATCTACTTGTGCAGGAATGCCAGCAGCAGTAAACTGTACCTGCTGTCCACTGCCTCCCTTCAACCAGTTCTGCACACCAGGATACCCTTGGTGCAAGCTAGTGGGGCTCCCACTCCTGAAGTGAAATCAGCCCTCCAGGTGTCTAGAATTTAAAAGGTAAATCTTCCGTAACTCACAAGGTCATCCACGACTAGGTTCTGCCCATCCCTCCAGCCTCCTGTAGGTCTGCCCCTCCACATGTGCCCAGCGTCCCAGCTTTAGGGAACCCGTGGGGTTCCCATACTCCCCTGTGCTCTCAGCTCTCTCCCTGAAGGAGAGAAGCCATTTGTCTCCCTCCCTGGTCGCCCCCACCCCACCCCCTCCCTGCCCCCTCCCTGTCTCTGTCTTTTTTTTTGAGAGGACTCTCTAGTGTTGCCAAACGGGGAAGGTGCCTTCCTGTGGCTCCCTGGATTCTACGCTTTGTTCCAGGCCTGTGTGAGGTATTAGTTGCTTTATGACCAAGACTTCTGATCTGTGACAGCTTCTTATTTGCACAGTGAGGATAATGATGTTTTCCAGGGCTGTGAAGGCTGCATGAGACAGTGCACTCTGCACCCAGATCACTCACCTCTTTAGTACGGGCTCCTACTACGCTGCATCTGTTTCCATGGTCATTGGCAGTTGACTCCTCTGCCTCCCGCTTTGGCGGGGAGCCTGGAACTCTCTATGTAGCCCAGGCTGGTCTCAAAATCAGAAAGATCCACCTGCCTCTGCCTCCTAGTGCTGGGATTAAAGGTGTGTGCCACCGTGTCTGGCTCGGTCTTTTTGTTGCCGTTGCTACATTTGTTTATTTGTTTACTTTGTGTGGGTACACGTGTGTGTAGGCCAAAGACAACCTTCAGGATCCGGTTCGTCCCTTTTACCGTGTAGATGGAACTCAGGCTGCACAGTTTGGCAGCAAGCAGCTTTATCCACTGAGCCGTCTCGCTAGACCCCCTAGCCCTATTTTTACCCCCAGGGGGAAAGATCTTAATATGTAGCTCTGGCTGGTCTCAAATTTTCAGTCCTTCTGTCTCAGTCTCCTGAGTGTTAGGATTACAGGCTTGGGCCACCCCACTCAGCTTATGTAATTTGTTTTAATTTTTAATTTTAATTAGTTTTATGTGTATGAATGAATGAGTGACTGTCTTCCAAGCTAAGCAACTGCTCTCTTGGGGAGTTCAGCTGCTCCCCCTTGCAAAAGGATTATCCCGGCTGGGCTTGCAGACTGAGCACCACAGCCCCCAACCCCCATGAGGTCACAAGACCCTCAACTGAGTATCCAGTGGTTCCCTACCACCTGCTGCATGCAACCCTGCTTTAACTGCACGTGGAGCTAGAGTATATAGACCTGGGAGGACTAGGGAAGGGGGCTTCATCTACGCACTGTGGGGACCCCTGTCCCTGCTGGGCAAAGGCTTTACGGTTCTGGCCTGTTGTGACAGGAGCACCCACCCACACCCCTGTAAATAACCCTTCACCTGTGCTCTAATTAATGAATCCCGATAAACTAATTTGTTCTCCAGGGTGAACTTGGGTAGAATCGTGCCTCAGTTTGTTTTTGGGAACTTAGGAGATGTAGATGTGGTTCATGTCTCCCGCTGGGAAGAGATGTTGGCAGGAGTGAGTGTTTCTGCATGTATGTCCGTGCGTCACATGCCTGATACCCATGGAAGCCAGAAACAGGCACTGAGTCACCCGGGACTGGAGTTACAGACAGCTGCGAGCCACCATGTGGATGCTGGGACTTGAACCCAGGTCCTCTGGAAGAGCACCAAGTGCTCTTAACTACTGAGCCACCTCTCCAGCCCCCAGCTTATATAAATTTTAATAAATGAATTCTAAAAGTAAGAAAAGGAGAAATTAGAGTAACAAATGATAAATCACAACTTTGGTTAAGTTTCATACATAATTAGGTGATATTGGAAATTAGGTTTTTAGTAGAAAAAGCTTTAACTTTATTTTGGAAAGTAGGTGATTACACTCCTTTTAAAATTAAAAACACTAAAAATAAGAAAAAATGCTGTGTATGCTAATGTGCTTTCTTGTTCACAGGCCCTGGTACACATGTGTGTACAAGTTTCTCAAAGTGAGACTAGTTGCTGATTTGAGTGTGTATTTGTGTCTTTATCAAATCTTGCCACATTTTCTTAGATGAGTGGTTATAGGGTCACACCCTCTGCAGCGGTATGAATGCCCTGGGCTGAAGTCTGCCCCTTTGGGAAGGGGGGAGAAGGGATGATAAGGCCGGAGGAATGAGGAAGCCAGCTGAAGCAGTTCTGACTTGGTTTGACAGCCCTGGGAAGCCACTGGCTACCTGGGAACAAGACAGAATTCAACAACGGGTTTCAGGAAGGTGAGTCTCATTGCATGTATGTCAGTGTGAGGGTGTTAGAACCCCTGGAACTGGAGTTACGGACAGGGACAGGCAGTGTGGGTGCTGGGACTTGAACCCGGGTCCTCTGGAAGAGCAGCCAGTGCTCTTAACCACTGATCCATCTCTCCAACCCTCAAAAACTAAATTTTAAGAGAGGCATACATGTGGGGCTGACAGTTTGGTGCAGTGGATAAGGGTGTTCGCTGCCACACCTGACGTACTAGTTACTTTTCTAGTGCTATTTTATTTTATTTCTGATAAAATACCATGACCAAAGTAACCTATAGAAAGAAGGGTTGATTTGGACAGTTCTAGAGGGATAAGGGTCCATGACGGCAAGAAAGCAGCCGGCTGGCGGGGAGGGGGGCAAAAGCTGAGGGCTCACATCTTGAAGGCAAGCAGGAAGCAGAGAGAGCCAACTGGGAATGGTAGGAGTCTTTTACCTTCCACACCCGCCCCCAATGACATACTTTCTCCAATACAGCCACATCCCCTAAACTGCCCAAACAGTGCCACCAACTGGGGAGGAGGGGGTATGGCATTCAAACCACCACACCTGATGACCTGAGTTTGATTCTAGACCAACGTGGTGGAAGGGAGTTCAAGCTGCCCACCGACCTCCACACACATCATAGCACATGCCCATACTTGCATCTACACACACAAATACTTAAAAATGTGGGGATATACATACATATATATATATATATATATATATATATATATATATATATATATATATATATGGTCTATACAAATGCTACACTATTCCGTACATGGGGCTTTAACATCCAAGGATCTGGGCACTGCCAGGGGGGTTTGGAGCCAATCTGTCATGAATTCCAAAGGGACAAGTGATTACACACACACACACACACACACACACACACACACTTTCGCACAACTGGGTGTGGTGGTGCACACTTGTGACATCTCAGTTGTGGCTGAATGGCCCAAGCACCAGAAGGTTAGGGGATGGGATGTCTGTCACCTCCTCCCTCTTTGCTTCTGTTTCATGGGACAAACAACTGTCATTGGAAGCCAAATATTCCTGTGATGCTGGGAAAAGGAAACCATTCTCTTTCTTTTTACTCCCCCCACCCCACCCCTGGAGCTGAGGATGGAACCCAGGGCCTTACACTTGCTAGGCAAGGGCTCCACCACTGAGCTAAATCCCCAATCCCTCTTTTTAGCTTTCTCTAATTGAAGGGATAGACCCTGTGAGCCCCGTGTTGGGGAGCCCAAGAATTTGAGGCTAGCATGGGCTGCATAATGAGGTGTTGGCTTAAAATTTAACAATAAAAACCTCTTGTAAACAACAAAAAGAAACTTATCAGTATAAATATAGGTATGAACAGGCAATTTATAAAAATGCTATTGTTCAGGACCAAATTGGGGGGGGGGAATCAAAATTAAAGAACTCTAGCTCAAGATGATACACCAAACCTTTCCATTTCCTGTTTCCCCTCAATGCCCTAGAAACCTCAATGCTTTATTTCCCAGAAGCCTTTGCTCTGGAGTTCTAGATGTGAATTGGGTCCTACCCATTAGATAGGACCTTACCTGTCAAG
The DNA here is from genome assembly GCF_949786415.1 of Peromyscus eremicus. Classification (NCBI taxonomy): domain Eukaryota; kingdom Metazoa; phylum Chordata; class Mammalia; order Rodentia; family Cricetidae; genus Peromyscus; species Peromyscus eremicus. The sequence goes on from NC_081418.1 coordinate 95,110,707, forward strand.
TTCTCTGAATAGCCAGTCTGCCTACAAAAGGAAAAAGATTACCTGGGGAGTGGGCAGGGTGAGAAGCCCAGACTCAGAGCCTGCCTGAGCCACTGAGCCGGGATCCTGCAGGACTGTGCGGCAGTTGTAGTGGGGTGCAGGCTTCCTCGGTCCTGCCTTCCGGTCACCTGCTTCTGTCTTTGCTCTCATGGACTCTCACGTGGCTGTCTCCGCATAGCAAGGCAGAAGGCTCTTGGAGTGATCTGGTTATCAGCTAAGGTGGCTTTCGGTGTGGGTGAGGGACCGCCAGTGTGCCAGGCAACTTGCAGCGAACTCTGGACTCCAACACTGTCTGCCAGGGCAGCGCCCCCCCCCCCCCCCCCCCCCCCCGCCCCGCTTCCTCCACTGGGAAGCCTCGGACCCCAAACCGGGTCTTTTTGTACGTCCTGGAAGGAAAGCTCCCACCTTACGTCCTCCTATGACCTCCTCAATCCAAGGACAGCTCCCTTCAGATCCCTGAATTCCATGGGGTTAGGGTAGAGGGAGAAAAAAGAAAATGAGATTATCTGAAGTAAATAAATGTCCACATGATTTCAGTTTGAACTCTGGGCAATGACATGCCAGCAGCTCTTTCTGCCTGGCCTACAATCTGCTGTGAGGGCAGTTTCATTGTTTGAGTAGAAATTCCCAGTCTGTGTTCCTTTGAACCTGAGACTTCTTTGTCACAGCCGCCAGCCCTGGATGTAGAGACTGACATCACTCACACTGTGTTGGGAGGGGCTGTGGAATAAGAAGGGGTAGAATATCGTGTGTGTGTGTGTGTGTGTGTGTGTGTGTGTGTGTGTGTGTGTGTGCATTCACATTGGGGTGTATGTGGTGCTGGAACCCAAGGCAGGTGCTAGACAGGCACTCCAGGCCTGAGCTACACCCCTAACCCCAGAATTTAGCTTTTAATCTCTGGTTTTCTTCTTGTTCTCAAGTCCACAATGAAATGTTCTCTGAGCCCGTTTCTAAATCTAAAAGGTTAGAGTCAAGATGACCTGTTGACAGGACCATTGGGAGGGTTCCACAAGGAGAGGCGTGTGTAAGTGCACCCTGATGTCTGAGCCTGGAGAGGTGGTGGACTTCCTGGATGCTCTTCCTCCCTGGCCTCTGTCTCAACCACTCACTTGTTTTTTCTTCACGTCTCACTCACTGGTTCTCCTTTCTTCACACTCCCCCAAACTTATCCCCACCTATGTCTCCCTTGTGTTGTTCTCACAGAAAGGGAATTATTTTCATTTTTTTAAAGGCCAAAACGGGCCTGGTGAGATGGCTCAGTGTGTAAAAGCATTAGCTATTCAAACCTGCCCACCTGAACTTGATCTCTGGAATATCATAAAAAAGCCAGATGCCAATCTCTGTGAGTTCAAGGCCAGTCTGGTCTACAGAGCTAGTTTTAGGACAGCCAGGGCTACACAGAAAACCCTGTCCCAAAAAAACAAAACAAAAAACAACAAAAAAAAAAAAGCCAGATGCAGGCCTGGGGAGGTGACTCAACAGTTAAGAGCACCAGCTGCTCTTGCAGAGGACCTGGATTTCATTCCCAGCACCCACATGGCAGCTCACAACCATCTGTAACTCTAGTTCCTTGGGATCCAGTGCCCTCTTCTGGCCTCTGTGGGCACAGCACACATGGTACACATATATACATGCAGACACAGCACTCATACCTACAAACATGAAAATCTTAACAGAAAAGCAGGATGCAATGACCCACCTCAGTAATCCCAGCGTTCCTACAGTGAGATGTGTGCTGGAGGCAGGAGTATCGTCACAGCCTAGTTAGCCTAGGGTGTGCAGGGCACAGAGGTTACAAGAGGAGCCCTGCCTCAACAGGGTGGAAGAAGAGAACCAACTCCCCAAAGTTGTCCTCCATCCTCTTTCTTAGGAGCCATGACACACGTGTGCCCCCACTAAAGAACAAGTTATTAAAATGCAAAAAAAAAAGACCAACTCAATATGAAACTTAGAAAACTCAGAGTATACGCAGTTTTGCCTCACAGGGTTTGGCATTCTGGGGATCAAACCCAAGGCCTTGTGTAGGTAGGCCAGCTGCTCACAGCTGAGCCCAACTCCGATCTTCAAGGGCTTTCTTTGTTTCCCTGATCCATCTCCCTTCTCTGATGAGCCAGCATTTGGGTCTGCAGACCTGTGGCAGCCCTGGGGATGTGAAATGTTCTCCTCAATCTCAGGCCCACGGGCAAACGAGGCAGAAATCTGCCATCTCTCCTGAGGATTCTCTGTTTCAAAGGAGTTGGTTCTCTGAGGAGGAAGGCCCTGCTCTGTTGCGCTCAGACAGCCTGAGCAGGCAGTAAGAACCCTCTTTAGGACCCGCCGGTTACATACACTGACGAGGATGGTGGACCACACAGATAATGAAACTCAAAACATCATGTTACTTTTACAGGATCTGAATAGACAGTGACTTCTGGGTTCGAAAATAGTTGGTTTGTGAAGGAGGGAGGAGGGCTGTGTTGATAGCAAAGGAAACAAGGGGAAGGGGGAGGTTCCTTTGAAGGCCTGATTAAAGGCCTTGGGGGCACCAGCCCCTTCACAGAGGTGAGCAGAGTTTACTCCATACATGCAGCCATAGCTTGGTTGAGCAGAGGGAGGGGAAGGCCCAGCCTGTGGAAGGTCTGGTGAGAGTGTGAATTGCTTTCTGCCAAAGGCCGGTGCAAAGCTACAGGGCAGTCTGGCTGCCTAAAGAAATCCCCAGCCATCCCATCCTAGTAGAAGGGGAAATAACAGAACAACAAAGTTACCTTATCATGTCGCCCTTCCCGGGCTGCTCTCTGGATTTCCTCTCCTTCGGAGCTAGAGGCCAGTATGTGTGTACACAGGGGTGCAATGCCACACTTTCACGGCCATTACATCTAGTTACATATTCTCTACCTCGAGGCATAGCTACTGCTCTTCACCCTAGGCTCTCGGGCCAGGGGAGCAACAGTCTTGTGTCTACTTGATACCTCTTCTAGTTCACTAAGGGCTGTGTGCAGCCTCTTCATCGACTCGTGTAGATAGAGACTTATATGGAAATCCTCATTCCATTGGGACCAAACAAGACTTTTTTTTTAACCACCCTTGTCTTGGGATCTTGGAAGGTAGCTGTCCTCAATGTCACACCGCCTGTGCTGCCCCCTCTCCTCGGGGTCTTTAAGGAATGTGTGGGAGGGTGTGCTCAGGAATCCAGCTGTCCCTAGATGTAACAAACAGATTATAGACATCGAGATTCCTGGAGGTCCAAAGAAACAGCCCCCCGCAACCCCAGCTTTGTTGAAATTCCAACTTAGAAACCCAGTGACCTTAGCTTTGTGGCTCCTATGTCTGAGAGGGTGTCTTCCACTTTCTTCAAGTGGACATCCTGAGGTTTAGAATTCGGCTGTGAGCTCCTAAGGGAAGTGTGCTCCCGTCAGCACCCCAGAGACCGGCCAGCTAGGTTCTCTCTCCAGCTGCTTCCACTCACCTACCTTGGGTGGACCAGTCTAAGGACTGTAATCCCATACTGAGCCCTCAGTGATGGCACCAAGCTTCACCAAATGCCTACCCATCCTTCCGTCAGGCAAGCATCGTCCCAGAAAGGTAGCTACAAGCCGGTGGGATCTCTCTTACCTCTACTGCACTGTGAACAGGGACATGTCAACAGAAGAGATACTTCATCAATTATGTTGTGACAACAAATGATGAGTGTGTCCTTTAGTGTGACTGTTTCTCAAACCAGAATCAGCTGGTTTTGAATGTCCTTTTCCCAGATTTCATCTGCAAAAAATTCTGATTCATTGAAACACTTGAGATCCATTTCCCTTAGTGTTTGTCTCTGGAATATTTTTTTTTTAATCTCACAGGCATGTAATTTGGATGACTTTTGAGGACAAGGGACTTTTTAGATGCTCTGAGTGTGTGTGTGTGTGTGTGTGTGTGTGTGTGTGTGTGTGTGTGTGTAGGCAGAGTTCTTCTATGTCCTGGCAGCCACTTCCCAAATAACCACACAGAGACTTATTTCTAATTGTAAGCGCTTGGACAATAGCTCAGGCTTGTTACTAGCTAACTCTTACATTTTAAATTAACCCATATTTCTTATCTATGCTCTGCCACGTAGCTTGGTACCTTTTCTCAGTACGGCAAGTTCATCATCTCCTTCTCCCTGAGTCTCCTCGTGATTCTCAGACTCCGCCCTTATTCTTCCCAGTATCCTCCTAGTCTGGCTCTCCTGCCCAATCTCTTCCTGCCCAGCTATAGGCCAGTCAGCTCTTTATTTTTTTATTTTTATTTTTATTTATTTATTTATTTTTTGGTTTTTCGAGACAGGGTTTCTCTGTGTAGCTTTGCACAGTCAGCTCTTTATTAACCAACGAGAGTAATACATACTTACAATGTACAAAAACTGTTCCACAGCATGTGTGTGTGTTCTTGTGTATAGATGTGGGTGCATGCATGTAGTCTTAGTGCATGCACAGGCCAGAGGACAACCTCGGGTGTCATTCCTCGGGCTCTATGCACTTTGTTTTTTGTTTTGTTTTGTTTTTTGGTGCTGGGACTAAAGGTGTGTGCCACTGCTGCCGTTGCACTGCTTTGGGGAAGATTTATCTATGATTTATGTACATGTGCATCACATGCTGCAGGAGCCTAAGGAGGCCAGAGGAGACACTGGGTTCCCTGGAACTGTGATGAAAGCACTTTATTGAGCATCTCCACATTTCTTTTTACGATTCTTTTACTCAGACACAGATTCAATCCGGTTAGAAGTCTTCTAGGTCATGAGGGTGCTCGCTTCTGGCGTTAAGAAGAGCTGGGAAGGCTGCACCCTCTCCTTAGGCTGTACGGATCTTCCCTTCCTTAAGCTATGACAGGAGCTACCCTGACAGAGACAGGAAATGGTCACCCACACCTTCACTTCTGCGCCTCTTACTCCAAGTCAGGCAGTCTGCACCATCACAGTCAGACTCCCTGCCACATGCTTTCTTTAGGAAAGTCAGTTTGAGTCAACCAGGACTTTCTGCCCACCTCTACTGTGAGGAAGGGCACCATATGAGCACAAAAACAGCCAGATGTGGGCTAATCCCTCTGGGTTAGCAATGCAGCCAGAAGGCATACTAGTGCCTGGTGGGTACTTATGAGGCCCTTGATTGGGAAGCTTTATGGGGATAAAAAAGTTCATGGGTGAGGCTGGAGAAGTGGCTCAGGGGTTAATAGAGCACTGGCTGGTCTTCCAGAGGACCTGGATTCAGTTCCCAGAATCCACATGGCAGCTGACAGCAGTCTGAGACTCCAGTTCCAGAGGATCCAATGCTCTCTTCTGGCCTCTGAGGGCACTGCAGATATGTGGTGCACTGTAAATAGAGGCTTTGCTGTCCCACCCGGTCCCACAAGCGCTTTTAAAATAATCACTCAGAGGCTTAATATTAATTACAAACTATTTGGCCTATTGCTCAGGCTTATTACTAACTAGCTCTTACAGCCTAAGTTAACCCATTTCTATTCATCTGTTTTGTCACCTGTCTTGTGGCTTTACCTGTGGTTTTCTTTTAATTGTTGTTTGTGGTTTTTTTGTTTTTGTTTTTGTTTTTTTCTGAGACAGGATTTCTCTGTGTAGCTTTGTGGAGTTTTTTTGGTTTGTTTGTTTTGTTTTGTTTTAAGATTTTTTTAAATTTATTTAATATGTATACAGTGTTCTGCCTGCATATATGCCTGCAGACCAGAAGAGGGCACCAGATCTCATTACAGATGGTTGTGAGCCATCATGTGGTTGCTGGGAATTGAACTCATGACCTCTGGAAGACCAGTCAGTACTCTTAACCTCTGAGCCATCTCTCCAGCCTCTCTGTGTAGCTTTGGTGCCTGTCCTGGATCTCGATCTGTAGACCATGCTGGTCTTGAACTCATAGACATCTGCCTGGCTCTGCCTCCTGAGTACTGGGATTAAAGGTGTGTGCCACCAACGCCCAGCATTTTACCTGTGTTTTAATACATCTTGCTCCTCTGGCGGCTGGCTGGCAGCTGCCTGACTCCACCCTTCTTCTCCCTGTATCTCAGCTTGGATTTCCCGCCTGGCTCTATCCTGCCTTGCTATAGGCCAAAGCAGCTTCTTTATTAACCAATGGTAATAAAACATATTCACAGCATACAGAGGGGTTATTCCATAGCATTTCCCCCTTTCAGTCTAATAAAAAGGAAGGTTTTAACTTTAACATAGTAAAATTACATACAACAAAACAGTTGTCAGGCAAGAATTGCAGTTACAATATCCAGTTATTTGTATTTGATAAAATTAAAGAGAATGCTCTATCATCTATCCTATCTTTGTGAGTCTCAAGTTTCATGTCTAATTTACCTTTTATCATAACTAAGGAAAACTATAATTATAACTATCTAGTCTTCAACTCCATCAAAGACCCCAGAAGGATATAATATTACCTGAGTAAACAGGAAGTGCATTTTGAGCAACTTCCAAAACTCTAGACACGACAGAGACATCTGACTGCCTGGACAATCACCCAAAGTTCTTCTGTAATGTTGGGGCATCCATCTTCAGACTATAGGTCTGGAGTATCTGGCAGACTTTTCAGGGAAGCAGGAAATTTGAAGGACTGTCCCACCTATGCTGGCAAAGTCCATCAGTTGCTTTCCTCTGTGTCCTGCAGAATGTCGGGCAGTTTCTTCTGTGAAGCAGGAACCTAAAGGACCATTTTGCCTTGTTTTGGCGAAGTTTAGCAGTCATTTAACTGTGGGTCCTGCATGTCCAGTTTATACAGCATACTGTCAAGCAGTCCAGGCAAGAGCAGTTTCTTGCCCAAATGGCCAGCCTTGCCACATTGAAAGCAAACTCCATAAGGAGTTTCTTTGATGCCCATCAACCTCATTGAAGTAATTGGTGCTGCCAGGAGCAGATGTGTCTCACTGTCAAGAAAAGTCTGAGTTCTTAAAACATTTTAAATGCTATATTCTGTAGGTCTTTGAAGTGTTTGAAGATTACCTATCTGAAATATATCTTTGTATACCTAGAAAACCTAACTAACATAACTATAAGTTTGACTATTATAGATGACTATTAATCTGTATTTCTTAATTATACATTGCAATTTTAAATTTTTATATATATATATATTAAATTTAAATTTATATATACACAGTGTAACAAAATTGGTCTTAAATCTGTATCAATAAACCAAAATCCATACCAATGTAAAATATTTTGAGATTAACAGTTGTTTTTGGATTAAAGTAAATTCAATAATCTACCATTTTTTTCATCATAATAACCTATCCTTTTTTCCATCATTTTTATATCATCTCCCCCTTTCTTCTTAGAAAGAGATTGACTATGACCATTAACAATTTATAACCAACCACCCTTAAATGAAAACAAACATTTATAAACAATATTTTGGGATTTGGGGCATTGTTCTCTAGACTACTTCCTGCTGATTGGGGGTCCTGGTAATCTTATGGGGACCCTGAGAAAATTTGAGATAATGGCCAGGTCCTGGGAAAACTAGCTATAACTTTTGTTGATATCATCTGTCAAGGTCCAGGAGGTCTGTCTCCCTTGATCAAAACTGATCCATCTTATCTTGGAAAGAATCCACAGCCTCTTGTTTCCTGTGGAAACAAAAGCAAAACCGTGTCTCCAAAGCAATGCCTCTTTTAAGTTCCATTTTATGGATATATTTTTTGACTTCTGTTTTAAGGTTAAGGCATTCTTAAAGTATCGAAGCTGGTGTATTTCATCAGTCCTTCTTTCAATCCCACATCTCCAAGCAGCTGTCTCTTGCTCATCAGCCATTAAAAAATTCAAAATCAACACAATAACACACAGGATCCAGACTCCCTTGTATTTTTCATCTCTACGTGGCTTATTCTTTTTATTATTATTTTAATTTTCTCTTTAAAGACTTTATTATAATATTTTTTAAACTATTCCTTTCTATAACTGTCTATACCCTTTTTATTTCTTTCCTAAGCCCTGCACATTGTAAAACATACTGGTACCCGTTTAGAGGTTTTTCTGTCTGGACCTCTTTTTACTGTGTATCTTTTAGCTTTTTTATCTGTCTGAGCAAAAGCCTTAAACCCGCCATGCAGTGCGTACTTGTACTGCGGCCCATGCGAGCTGGCAGGAATCCACCATGTTGCAGCTCAAGAATGCATGCCGCGGCCGGGGGATGCATCTCTGTACTGCAGCCTGCATGACAGACATGAACTAGGAAGCTGCTCTTGGCTCCATTTTGGAACCTTTTTTTAAGCTCTCTCAGGTTTCATGTGGATGGAGTTGCCAAACGTTGGGCATCATTTGTAAACGGAGGCTTTTCTGTCCCGCCCAGTCCTACAGCCGCTTTTAAAATAATCACTCAAGCTTCATATTAATTACAAACTGTTTGGCCTTGTTCAGGCTTATTACTAACTAGCTCTTACAACTTAAATTAACCCATTTCTACTAATCTATGTTTTGCCATGTGTCTTATGGCTTTACCTGTGTTCTAACACGTCTTGCTTCTCTGGCGACTGGCTGGCATCTCCCCTGATTCTGCCCTTCTTCTCCCCATATCTCTACTTGGATTTTCCACCTGGCTCTATCCTGCCTTGCTATAGGCCAAAGCAGCTTCTTCATTAATCAATGGTAATAAAACACATTCATATCCCACAGCAGTACACAGACATAACATGCCTGCAAAACACCTATACGCATACAATAAAAGTAAATGAATCTTAGGAGCACATGGGTCCCGCCCTTAGAGAGCTTACCACCTAATGGGAGAGGCAAGATATGTGCCTGTGCTGGAGAGATGGCTCAGCAGTTAAGAGCACTGGCTGCTCTTGTAGAGAACCCAGGTTTGGTTCCCAGCACCCACATGGTTTTGGCTCACAATCATCTGTAACTCCAGCCCTAGGGGATCCAATGCCCTCTTCTGGCCTCCAAGGGCACCAGGCATGCATGTGGTACACAGATATACATGCAGGCAAAACACCCATACACATACAATTAAAAATTATAAAAGATGTGCATATATTTGTTACTAATTCAAGATAATACTGCACACTGGGAAAATTAGAAAGCAAATTTAAAAAATCCATTCTGGTGGCCTGATCCCTATCTCTGGTCCTGGGTGAAATTTAGGCAGTCACAGGGTTGTTTTGGTCACCCTTGGGCTGAGTCTTAAGACAGGAACTACAGCGTCCACTCACTTCCCTGTGCTAATGCAAGCTTCAATCCTGATTCAGCGTGGAGACCTCTCATCCTCAGGCAGCACTGTAGGGGAAGCCTGTGGTGGATGAGGGTTCAGTTCAAAGTCTCTGGTACCCACTCCTCACTCAACTAACAGGGACTCTCACACAGGGTGGTGACGAAGAAAAAAGGGGAGCAGGAAGATCCTCCCGTGTTTGGGATTTCCGGTCTTGCCAGGGTCCTCAGTGAACTGTGACGATCCTTTTATAGCCACTGCTCTGGCTCCTCTGCTGTTCTCCTCAGAGGCCATCCTTTCTGCTTCCTTAAGAGTCCTCTGCTCTGCCGGGCGGTGGTGGCGCACACCTTTAATCCCAGCACTCGGGAGGCAGAGCCAGGTGGATCTCTGTGAGTTCGAGGCCAGCCTGGTCTACAGAGCGAGATCCAGGCCAGGCACCAAAACTACACAGAGAAACCCTGTCTTGAAAAAAAAAAAAAAAAAAAAAAAAAAAGTGTCCTCTGCTAGTTTCTTTTCTCAAGGGGAAAAAAGTTCATGGAGCCACATGGTGTCATTCTCATTCCTGTTGCTATGATAAAATATCCTGACAAAAGCAACTTGGGGGATAACAAATTGATGTTAGCTCAGGCCACAGTCCACACCAGCCGGAAATCAAGGCAGCAGGAGCTTAAAGCATCTGCTCACACCACACCAGCACTGGGATTCAAGGGAACAAAAGCCCGCCCGCCTGCTTGCTCATTCTCAGCTGGATGCAGGCATGCTAGCTCACTAGCTCGCTTGCCCGCCCGCCCGCCCGCTCGCTCACGTGTGCTCAGCTCGATAGTCCCACATGTGTGCAGTCCACAGAACCTCACTCTTCCACACTCTGTTTCTCCATTCTTCTGTCCAGGAACATTTGGGGTACTCCAGAAGGTTGCTTCTAGGCACAGGGCCACAGGAGGATCTGTCTGAGGCCTGCTTTCTCGTTTTTCATGTGCCTGTGTTTAGGAGTGGGTCCTAGCTGCTTTTGAGTGAGGAATGTGTCCATATGGAGGACAAATACAAAGTGCACCAATAATCACAGGGTGGCCTCCAAGCTTCTGTGTCACAGTCCATGGAAGCATCACCAGAGGCAATCTTGGTGCTCTTTTCTGGAGCAACCCACACACAAATGGGGGCAGCCACAGCATTCTGCTGAAACTCAATTGTTCCTAGTGGCCAATATTTCTTTTTAAAAAGTGTGCATGTGGAGGTCAGAGGTTGACATCAGATGTCTTTGTTTTTGTTTTTCGAGACAGGGTTTTTCTGTGTAGCCTTGGCTGTCTTGGAACTTGCTCTGTAGACCAGGCTGGACTTGAACTCACAAAGATCCACCTGCCTCTGCCTTCTGAGTGCTGGGATTAAAGGCATGTGCCGCCGCCGCCGCCACCACCACCGCCACCACCACCACCACCGCCACCACCGCCTGGCTACATTAGATGTCTCTTTCAGTCCCTCTCCACTTTATTTATTGAGGCAGTCTTCCCTCTGAACCAAGAGCTCGCCAGTTTGGCTAGTCTAGCTAGATGGCCTGTTTGGGGGATGCTCTACCTCTTCCTCTTAGTGCTGGCATTAAGGTGGACCACTATGCCTGCTCCCTTGTTTATGTCTGTGTCTGGGATCCGAACTCAGGTCCACACAGCAAGCGTTTCACCCCCTGAGCCATCTCTCCAGGCCCCCAACTGCCAATATTTCTAAAAGATTGTTCTGTGGAGCTGTCTAAAGAGCAGCTTCATTCCAGTGAAAATCTTTCTGCTTTTTCAAAATACAGATTGATTGAGACAAGGTCTCATATAGCCCAGGAAAGGCTGGAATTAGCTGTGTAGCTGAGGCTAGCCTTGAACTCTGCATTCTTCTGTCTCCACCTCCCACATGCTGGGATTATAAGCAAGCAAGTGCTGCTTTTGCAGAGGACCGGAGTTCAGGACCCAGCAGCACAAAGGGAGGGCTCACAACCACCTGTACATCCAGCTCCTGAAGGATCGGATGCCTCTGGCCTCTGTGGGCACTTGCGCTTATATCAACTCCCTCCACATACACATAATTAAAAACAACAAAACTGAACCTTTCAGAACATCTCTTTTCCGTTGATGGGCATTGAAGTAGTTTCTGATGTTTTGCTGTGGTAAGTGATGCTGTAGGGACAACAGTCAAGAGTCACTGACAGCCTGGAGTCACTGAATTCCCAGGGTCTGCTAGCTGCCACTCAGGATTCTCCACAGGTCTTATTTAATTCCCATATAACTTTATGATACAAGTACAGGGAGGTAACAGCCCCCAAACCCCTGTCTGTCTTTGTTTACAAGAGGGGGTGTGTCTGAAAGGCCACTTTTTTGTTTGTTTGTCTCTTTTTTTTTTTTCTTTTTCTGGAGCTGAGGACCAAACCCAGGGCCTTGCGCTTGCTAGGCAAGCACTCTACCACTGAGCTAAATCCCCAACCCCTTTTTTGTTTTTCAAGACAGGGTTTCTCTGTGTAGTTTTGGTGCCTGTCCTGGATCTCACTCTGTAGCCCAGGCTGGCCTTGAACTCACAGAGATCCACCTGGCTCTGTCTCCCGAGTGCTGAGATTAAAGGCGTGCGCCACCACCGCCCGGCTGTAAAGCCACTTTCTAGACAGAGTCGATACTAACTACCCAAAGGCATGTGGACCACTCTTTTTCAATTATTAAAAAATGAGACAGTAGTGTCTTAGTTACTTTTCTATAGTTGTGACGACACCAAGATCAAGGCAACTTACAGAAGAAAGAATTTAGTGGGGATTACAGATTCAGAAGGTGAGTCCCACTGCTTTGGAGGTGGTGGGACCCGGGAGAATGGAGCCTAAAAAAGTCTCATGCAATAGCCAACTTTATTTAGAGCATCAGACAGTTTACATTCTGAGGGTTAAGCAAGGTCATATGAACAAAGTTCATATGAGTTCGGCATGAAAGAGCTGTTTTTTCATCTTTCCTTTTGGAAAGATAATCCTGTGTGCTTAACATTCCTGGTTTCTCCAGAGATCTGTGCTTACAAATCTTCATGCTATACCACCAACAAGCATAGCTCTAATTTATTTAAATGTTCTTCAAGATGTATTTATCTTTAGTTTTTCATGTGTATGTGTGAGTACCTGAATGTATGTATGTATGTATGTATGTATGTATGTGCACCATGCACATGCTCAGTACCTTCAGAACTGCTCAGGGTGGGTGCTGGGTCCAGCAGTGTGCTGGTTGGTTTTTGTTAACTCGACACAGACCTAGACATATCTGGGAAGAGGGAATGTTAATTGAGAAAATATCTCCTTAAGATTGTTCTGTAGTCAAATCCGTGGTGAATTTTCTTAATGTGGTCGATGTGGGAGGGCCTAGCTTCCTGAGGCCGGTGCCACCCCTGGGCAGGTGGTCCTGAGTTGTATAAGAAAGCAGGCTGAGCAAGCCATAGGAGCTAGCCAGTAAGCAGCACTGCTCTATGATCTCTGCTTCAGCTCCTGCCTCTAAGTTCTTGCCTTGAGTCCCTGGCCTGATTTCCTTCGGTAATTGACTATGACATGGAAACGTAATCTGAAATAAACCCTTTCCTCCCCGAGCTGCTTTTGGCCTTGGCTGTTATCACAGCAATAAAAAGCGAACACAAGCGACAGAGCTCTTAACTGCTGAGTCATCTCTCCGGCCCCTGCTTTTTTCCTTCTCCCCCTGTAAATGAATAAGGCACGGTATCTTTTCCAATTTTTTAAGGACCATTTGTTTTCCTAATGAGATTTTTTAAAGTTAATAATTATTCCATACTTGGTCTAGAAGAATCTATGGACAAGGTTGTATAGTTTTCTTTTTAAATTTTAGCTTCATTTATAGGTTTTTGAATAGATAATAGTCGCAGTATTGACACAAAATTGAAAAGGAGTAAGAGAGTAGAGATAAGCCCCTGTTGTGTTCCATACCCCAGTTCCTGGATGGAGGTCAAGCCTCCCTCTCTTCCCAGATGCTCTCATCACAATCCTGGTCCACACTCGACACTGAAACAGCAAGTTCTAGCATCCCGTTCTGACTTCACTACTGTCCTCTCGACCTAACCCTGCACCTGCCAATCAGCCTCACTCTGACTCCTGCCCCTTCCCATCCCGTGGGGCTCTCGGTACTTCTGGACCCCCTTTCCTGCAGCGGCACGTACTGGAGAGCCTTATGCATCACCACTGTGCTGCACCAGGCCAGGCTTCAGTTTTCAAGTCTCAAGCACAACGATCACATGATCTACTGTCTGGACAGGAACCCTTTCAAGATTGGTAGCCAAGACAACAGGAGCTAATGGTGACCATCCAAAACAGTTCAGGGTGCAAGTGCAGGCCCTTAAGGAACAGTCATATTTAATTGCAGGCTGAGATAAAATACCATCTGCTCAGCCCAACCCATAATTAAGCTGCTAACCTCACCTGACCCCCCTTGC